>NC_053423.1:25700866-25990866 GCF_016859285.1 Xiphias gladius
GTGGAAAATCAACCGAGAAACTGTGACAGGAAACGGAATCACACCGAAGCACAAGTCACAGTCAAATGTAGAGCGACAGCAGCCGGAGACATTTTCAGCCTGAACGTGTCCCCTTCCAGAACGTCCGGCCCCCTCTGCTCCCGTTGGCTCGTGTCGGTGGAGACGCTGGGGAACAAGCTTTGTGATGAAGAGCGTGGGTGAATCGGGCTAAAATTCGAGGCGACTCCTGCGGACTGATCGGTTTTTAAAGCGCTTGCATTTGTCCTTCTGTTCACGTCCGTCTTCTGCTGTATTTTTCATCTTTTCTGGAGCAAGTTAAATCACGTCTTTCTGTGCGTAGAGTGTCCCACGAATACAGTTTTATTATTGTGATAAATATGAGTATCGGTCGTTGGTCAGATCCGGACCTGCAGTCAGCTTGTGTTTCTTTTCTTTGCCGAGGCCTGACGTGTCGGACGGAGACTAAAGGGGGTTTAGTGAATCTGGTTGTTTGGAAACGGATCAAACATGGAAACGATGATCAAATCCCAAAGCGCAACGAGCCGAGTTTCGCTCGGGTAAACCGTGACCTTTCCTCCGAGCACCAGGAAAGGTCAGCGGCCGTTTTTTTGGGGGGGGTTTTGTCTGGAGGACAGAATTCTGGGATTTCGGGGGAGTTTTACTGGGAGTTTGGAGAATCGAGGCCTCTATTTTCACAACACGCTGCACCAGGCCGATGATTGGAGCTTTTAATTTGATGATGTTCTCTAGTGCTGCAGGATCGGAGTTAGAGAGCAACTGCTTTTGGTTTGTGTGTGTGAGTGTGTGTGTGTGTGTGTGTGTGTGTTTGCGCGGCGTCAATCCCTGAACCGGTATTAACAGAAATCCCACAGACATATCACCGGCCCGGAAAAGAGGCCACAGGAAGGGGCTCGGGAAGGTCAGACGGCAGATACACAACACACACCAGCGCAACCGCAGTCGGACCAGTCTCTCCTCCACGTTCGGTGGATGGTTCTCCGCCTCCGCATCCTCCACCACAACTGTGAAATGCACAGCTCAGCAGACCCGTCAGACTTCACCCAGAGGCCGTGTTGAGTTAGAGCCGGCGCGTCTGAATCATCAGACGGGTCCAGTCACGCTGACACGCCGGGATCCTGCGGTCGACCGGCTGGCCCTGAGTCACGACCACGGACCCCCTCCCCCGTGGAGGAAAAGGTTCAAAGTCAGGAAAAGTCTGGAATGAGCGGTTTGTTCAGACATGACCTGTTAATCAGCTGAGCGGTTACTCGATTAACTGATTAATTAAATTCATTCATGAAATCATAAAATTGTCAAACAGTCCACGGTGACGTCTTCTGATGTCTTTGTCCGACCCACCGTCCAGAGCCCAAAGAGATTCACTTTATTCTTATAAAATAGAATAAAAGCAGCCGATGTTCGGATTCGAGGAGTCGGAACCGGTCGTTTTATTTGTTTCAAAAGGGACTAAAGTGACTCATTGATCATCGATCAGTTTTCCGTCACCACCGATTTCACGCTGCGAAGCTGCTCCATTAAATCCATCAAACAACAGGATGGAAGAGCAGGTTCATGAGAGAATCTCTATTTCTTTTCATTTGAACACGGCGACCCGGGAACAGAGGAGGTCATGTGACTCCGTCCTTTTTGATGCGTGTTCCTCATGAACAGCTTGTTTGCGTTTCGTTCACCTGATCTGGTCCCCGAGGGATTCCTCTTCTGTTTCCTGCTAAAAAGGGGTTTTCCCGACCGTCTAGGAGAGGAGGGGTCTGAAATCACACTCGCTGACTTCTCTCTGTCAACATCTGGCTGAAAACTCCCTGATATTCCAGGATTTCCAGGAGCGACGTGAACGACTTGTTTCTCTGCAGATCCAGATGTCAGATTTAGACCGAGACTCCAACTGATCTCGGAGCAGTTTCGTCACGTCACACTCTCCTGATAAAAGGCAGATCTGCGTCATCATCGTCGTCATCGTCGTCATCATCGTCTTGTAATCCGTGAGTCGTCAGCATCAAAGCAGAGGAACAGGCTGGGATTTCAAAATAAGAGAGGCTGGGTAATGACGTGCTCGTATTTTCTCGTTCCAGAAAATCAAACGTACACCAGCATTTAAAGTTCAGTTTACGGTCGAGGCCGTTGGCTGGATGAGCCGCAACTCTGCTCTTTCGTACCAAAATATCCTCTGCGAACACGAAACTTGTCAAAGCTCAGAAGAAAAGACTCTTAAAAACCCTGGAAATCCTTTCACTTTTTGTCCAACTGTGTCTCCTCCTCTGTCTTTTTAAATTCTCAGTGGACAAGAGTCAGGTGTTCACAGAGCTGAAGACAGACCTCCAACATGGTGGACAGGGAGCGAGGGGGAGGGTGGGGTTACATCACCCAAGTGGCATCTACACCCACATGTATGGAAAGTCTGTCTTTATTATTGTCTTATGTCTGAACCTGCAGTTCTGCAGTCGAGCTTCACAAAGGAAGCTGAGTTCAACTTCCCTGAGAGTGAAGTCACTGCTGGCATCTGCGTGTGTGTGGTGATGTGTGTGTGTTAAAAGTGTATTGTTGCAGTGCCACAATAGAACAAACAGAAAACTCTAAAAATACAGACGGAGGAAGGAGGGAGGGAGTCTGGGGAGAAACTCAGAAAGGCAGAACTTCCCCTCATCGGTCTGAACACTCACAGTCTCCGCTGCACTGCATTTACGAGGATTTATCAATCTGCTGATTGTTTTGTGGATTAACTGAGCGACCGTCGACACAACAAGTTCCTCAGAGCCCGCAGCGATGTCTTCACTTTGCTTGTTTGTCTAAAACCTAAAGATATTCAGTTCACTGTCAGAGGGGACAGAGAGGAGAAGAAAATCCTCTCATCTGAGAAGTTAAAACCAGAAAATGATCAGATTTAGGGTTTCATCGAATCGATTCATCCATAGCGAAGATAGTTAAGTTTACGTTGATTGACAAATTGACGAATCGAGTAATTGTTGCAGCTGTAGTTTAGTTACTGGTGTTCAAAGCGATCATTTCCCACTGCTTTTGTTTGACATTAAAAGTGTTGCATAGTCAAAAGACACAGAGCCTTTTATTGTGAAGCAACCACAGGGTATGCATTGTATATTTCGTCAAGGTGAGGACCACCTGCTGTTGCTGGTGACACTTTCAATCCCTTCTTTATCCTGTAAAATGCAGTAGTATTTTGAGGTGAAGCGACTATTGTTCACAAACCTAATTATCACACAAATCAGGATCTTTTTCTGAACTTAAACAAACTTTAACCGTGAGCAACGCGCAGCTGTCACATGACAGACACAAAATTATGTTCAAGTGATGTGGGCCTCAGATCTGAGGACACAGACAGACGTTGTCCTGCTGACTGGAGCTTCAGATCAGAAAACACTGCTACGTGTCGATCTGCAGGGCACGAACAGGCTCCACATTCTACGTACAAAAAAACTACAAATTCTACGTACAAAAAACTCCAGATTCTACGTACAAAAAAACTACAAATTCTACGTACAAAAAACTCCACATTCTACGTACAAAAAAACTACAAATTCTACGTACAAAAAACTCCACATTCTACGTACAAAAAACTCCACATTCTACGTACAAAAAAACTACAAATTCTACGTACAAAAAACTCCACATTCTACATACAAAAAAAACTACAAATTCTACGTACAAAAAAACTCCACATTCTACGTACAAAAAACTACAAATTCTACGTACATGTACAAAAACTCCACATTCTACGTACAAAAAACTCCACATTCTACGTACAAAAAAACTACAAATTCTACGTACAAGAAAAAACTACAAATTCTATGTACAAAAAACTCCACATTCTACGTACAAAAAACTCCACATTCTACGTACAAAAAAACTACAAATTCTACGTACAAAAAACTACAAATTCTACGTACAAAAAAACTTCACATTCTACGTACAGAAAAACTACAAATTCCACGTACAAAAACTCCACATTCTACGTACAGAAAAACTACAAATTCTACGTACAAAAAAACTACAAATTCCACGTACAAAAACTCCACATTCGACGTACAAAAAACTCCACATTCGACGTACAAAAAAACTACAAATTCTACGTACAAAAACTCCACATTCCACGTACAAAAACTTCACATTCTACGTACAAAAAAACACAAATTCTAATTGTAATGTTTGTTATTTGTTAAATGAAGTGTACAAAAAGGGAACAGACTCAGATGTGAGAGAAGGAAGAGGGTGTCAAAGTTCACAGTGAAACAGGAAGTTCTGCCACCTGTTTACTCTTGAGTAAAGTTTAAGTGTGTGTGTGTGTGTGTGTGTGTGTGTGTGTGTGTGTGTGTACTTGTTATACGCATGTTGCGGGACCATAAATCTGTATATACGGTCACTTTGTCGGGACTCAACTTCCTTTTGGGGACAAAAAGCAAGTCCCCATAACGTAAATCATGAAATTTCAGCGTGAAGACCTGGTTTAAGGTTCAGGTAAGGTTGGGGCATGGCGGGGGTTAGGAAAAGTCTCCGGGAATGTCACCGTTATGTCCATCGGAAGTGATGGGAAATGACTGTGTGTGTGTGATAACCGTTACTTGCAGACCTAATGAGAGCCCTTCATGAAGGGCTCTCTCAAATCCCCTAAAGTAGAGTTGAGTCTGTCATGTGACCCCCCTTTGGTCCCTCGTCCTCAAACTGAAAGTATAATTTCACATGGTACAAAAGAAATTTGAGGGGATTTTCATCGTCTGGTTGTCCTTTGTAAAATCTGTTGATGCTGTTATCTTCCTTCTAAACCACTCAGAAAGTGTTGTCCCCGAAGGAGGGTAGTTTGTTCGTACGTCTCCAAAATATGTGGCGTTTGTGTGTGTGTGTGTGTGCGTGTGTGTGTGTGTGTGTGTGTGTGTGTGTGTGCGTGCGTCTCACCGGCGGGGGTTTAGCCACCACGCAGCAGCCCATCTTGTGCCAGAAGTCGCTCATGCCGACACTCTGCCTGTCCAGCTGCGAGCCGCCCCTCTCTGCTGCCGCCCTGCAGGCCGGATGAGGAACTGCAGCCTGAGGGTAATCCTGGGGCATTCAGACAAAGAAACCTGCACCAACGCCGACACTCAGAGGACCAAAACCCTGAAATTACCCCACCTCAGACTGAGCACTGGACTCCAGGAGGGTTCAGACCCAAGAAAATATCAAATCAAATCAGAATATCCAGAAGTTCTGAAAGGAAAAAATCCAAAATTAATTTTACTGGATCCTCAGAAATAACAAAATAGAAAAAACAGCTGTTAATTCCCCCAAAAAATGACAGAATCCCAAAAGTCCACTGGTGGTTTTCTGCAGCCAGATGAAACAGCAGATCCCAAATCTCTGTTTTAATATCCACACTGAGCTTCAGGTTTGATCTGTGGAGACACAGACGGAACAAATTACAACACATTTTTACATTTTTACACCTGACTTTCTTTAATTCTGCTTAATTTGTAGGGTTTTTGGTCATTTTGTGTTCCATTTGTATGATCTTTTCTAGTCTTTTCTGCGGACTTATCAATGTGAAGGAATTTCCATCACAGAGAGAGAGAATCAAACCAATTCATCTCCTGTCTGTCCAGAGATGATTTATCATCCAGAGATGATTTATCATCTTGAGAAACCTGCTGCTGGTTGTGTAAATTCATCTTTTGCAATGAACCTGGGTGTTTTTGATTTATGAAGAAGATTTCCTCACAACTAAACATCTAATCAGTCAAAGACCAGGATTTATTTGATTAAAGTTTACTTCTCAGCAAAGTACTGAAAGTACTGAAAGTAGAACAAGAACAAGAGTAGAACAAGATAGAATCTCACTACCATTATCATCACCGAAATCCCCCAAAACAACAATTTTAAACAAACAACAGTAAAACATAAGCTGTGATTGGTTTATTGACTGATGTGAATATATGAAGAGCACATGTCTGACAGTTATTTAGTCTGTAAAGCTTCATGGGTTCTGTTATTTCTTAATTTCTGATGATGGTTTTTTTTTGGTATTAACTATAAGAAAAATAGAGATAAAGTTCTGCAAAAGCACGTTAGTGAATAGAAAAACCAACTAAATATAAACGGAAGTTGATTTCCTTGAAGAATCCCTGAATCGTAATGACTAAAGCAAATTCTACCTTTAACCCTACAAAACCAGGTCCAAACCCTCAAACAGCCCTTTGATGGAGTGTGGTCCCGACAAGATGTCCTCATCATGCAGGTATTTCCTCACATTGTAAAAATATCCAGAAATATCGTCAGTTTCTTAAACAATTTCCCTGCAGTTAAAAAATGGCTTCACTTCAAAAAATATTTTCACGTTTCTAAAAATGTCCTCAATTTCCAAAAATCTCCTTAGTTTCCAAAACTGTGGTCACTTTCCAAACATTTCCTGCTACCGTTTTCCAAATATGTCCACGCTTTTTAAAACATCCTCACGTTCCTAAAAAGTCCAACTTGTTCCCAGGATGTCAAAATATCCTAAAACTCAGACTTAGTCCTGACAAAGATAGAAGAACGGGAACAAACTCTCCCATTGAGCCACATGGGAACCAAAGCTCTGAGACGTCAACACAGTGAACACATTAAGTATGACTAAACACTGGGTGTGGTCCAAACACAGCACAGGAAGTACCACACACACACACACACACACACTCAGGCTTGTAAAGCTGAAATTAAAGAGTGTGTCTGGATGTTTTGTTCTTGTTTGTTTCCAGATGAAACAAACTGAACTGAACTGACTTTGACTGATCTGGAGACGTCAGACACCAACTGGTGGTTAAACCAGCAACGTGTTGAGTTCCACTTCCACGCAAACTGCGAAAAACACGCGACAACAACACACGGAGGACGGCAGTAGGCCTGTGTGTAGCTACCACACACACACACTGATCTTCGACCCCTCAGGTGAAATGTTTACAGAGTGAACAGACTAATAACTGATTACTGCAATAACACACAGTCAGAAGGTCATTTACGGAATGAACTTCGTTTCCTGAACTTTGTTCCTTCAAACTTTAACATTCGTCTGAATCATCGAGTCTAGAAAGACGGAGTTTAATCACAGTCCCTACAATGGGAGCCGAGGAGAGGACCATTTGAATCTACGTCTTCTTAAACTGTGAGTGATGCTAGAAACATTATTCAAACTTTACATGCATCACTTCCTTTGCGCGTCATCACCCCTTCTCCCATCTGTGGTGGGGTTTTTTTGTTCTTCTTCTCTCTGGCCTAGGTGGCGCCCTAGATAAGATTCGAAGAAAGAACCCTTCGGAAATGCATATGCAGTATTTAAAATATCATGCCGACCCCCCAGATGTATAGTAAAACCATTCCAAACACGCTTTCCAGAGCACACTGAATGTACATTTCAGAGGAGACTGCTCCTCCAGCTCTGCACCGCAGTGCAAAGTCCAGGCCGATCCGAGCTCTTTGTTATGAGCTGTGATTGATTTCGTCACAGTTTTCCACTCCAGCAGTAAATCCCGCTCCGGGCTCCAGCTGCCAGATCCTTCTTCAAACAGGGAAAGTCAAGGTCCGCTCCGCCTCCGCTCGCCTGACGATAAGAGGCGCCCTCGGAGCGATTCCTCCTCACATAAAGGGTTAAACTCTCCCTGTGTTTCTATTTTCGGTCTGTTCTGGTCCTGCAGGAGAAAACCTCTGGAGTCCGTCCAACACATTTCAGCAGATGATAAAGAAAGAATGTGAGAGGCCCGAAGCACAAGAAACATGTAGCTTCATGCTTTACGCTCAACACTTATCTACAGGGAGGAATTCGGCTTCACAGCCTGAGGCTCCACAATCCACTCGTACGTATGTTTCGGCTGCGGGACGACGGATCAAGACGTCCTGTTTGAGCTGGACCGAGCAACATTTCTAGGTCTGTAAGAGCCTCTGTGGTCTGAATCAAACAGGCGGTTTACATCGACGTGTTGGATCGTGAACGAGCTGCAGAGCAAACTTTCAGTTCTGGCCTGCGATGCAGATCTGGAGGAGAGACTCAACAAACACGCTCTCCTCCATAAAAACTGTTAATTAACAGGCACAGGCCTAAAATGACATGGTTCCTGTTCTTGAATCCGTACAGTCCTGATCCACACGGCTGAACGGATCCTGTTCCACATGTGGTACTTGACCGTGTTTTTCTTTACATTTGTTTACATGGAAACCCACAAATGCCAGTGGAAGACTCTCAGTCAGAAATAAGGGTCCAACCGAGCTTCCGAACACCAGATATTTTGGTAAAATCTACTAAATTAAAAACCACATTTCGTGCCCCCGTGTCTGCAGTGTGTGGAAATGACAATAAACTTGAACCTGAACCTGAATCTTGGGTTTTTAGGCCCTTGGGGTTCTGGGACCAGAGGGCAGTTGACCAGCCTTGCCTGTAGGTGGCGCTGTCAGAATGTTAGACTCTTGTTCTCCCTGCAGCCGTTTAAACTGTTTCCTGACTCTGTTTAAACCTCATGACTCTCTCCGTGTGTGTGTGTGTGTGTGTGTGTGTGTGTGTGTGTGTGTGTTAGCAGAATATTTGTCCCATGATGTCAGTGTGAGGAGGACGAACAGTGAACCACACATGTTGGTCTTTCTGTAGCTGTGAGGACATCGACATGAAGCGTTCCCCTAACCTAAACCCGATTCTAACCTGGACCCTGAAACCAGGTCTGAACCCTGAAGGTGTGAAGACCGGACAAAATATTCCTCACTTTCCGAAATGTCCTCACACCCGAGGTCTAAAACTAAAACTGGTCCTCACACAGACGGACTACCCCACCCCCCCAGCCGGGTTAGTAGGAAACTCAAACCGAGAGCAGCGTTGATCAGCTCGGAGGAAAAGTAAAGTTGGAGGAAGTTTAACAGTAAAGGAGTCGGTGAAAGTGCGTGGAAAGTAAAAACAGACCGAAACAACGGACGACAGGGAAACAGGCTGAGACTTGGAGCTTTATTGTGAAATCCTATTCTCTCATCCCTTCTAGTTTCACCACAGAGCAGAACATTTCCCAGTTTGCTCCACTGCTTTATTCTTTTTAACTCTATCTCAGACCATCGTTGCACAGACGACTCTCAGCCCGACCCTCTGCGGGTCGTTTCGGGGGTTTGCCGAAAACTCCGATGCTGCCTCAGACGCCCGTTAAACCAGAACTGTGGGTCGTAATAAGCTGCAGCCCAGACGAGCCGTGGGGTCTTTTTTCATGGGGGGGCCCTCTCCGTCATTGGGTGTTTCTGCCGCGGTAAGGCTAGGCTCTCCCGTGTTTTCCCATGGTTCCCACGGTGTCTTCATGTTTGTTCCCAGTTTGTGTCTTTACCTGTCTGAGTGTGAGTGTTCGTCTTGCTGGGCGTGGTGATCCGGTCCTCCTCCTACGCACCTGAAGCTCATCCCGTGATCGGCTCCTGCAGTACGAGATCCTTCGCTCCAGTCCTCGCCAGATCCTTCAGTTTGCCGAAGTGGTTCTGACGTTTGGGCCGAACTCTGGCTTCTGGAAGTTTAAGTTTCCCGGTGTTTGCCTGAAGCCTGCCTGATCAGTTTTTGCCTTTTTCTAGGTCCATTGTCCCGTGCTGCTCCAGTCTTCTCGCCTCGTCGGGTCCCTCGTCCGTCTGCCCGTCAGCTCCGCAACCACTCCGGCTTTCAGTAAATCTACCTTTTAGAACTTTGAACATCTCGTGTCTGACTTCTGCTCCACTGATGGTCGGAATCATCGACGTTTAGGGAACGGCCCTGAACGTTTACTGGGTGATCGCTGATCTGCTGATCAGGACTTGATAAACAAAACAACTTAAGACTGTTCCTCGTCACGTCCAAGGTGCAGAATTTTGAACATGTTAAGTTGCATGAAATTTAGTTGTGTTCAAGCTCCTTCTTGACTTTGGAAATAGCAGTTTGACAAAATAATGTTAGCGCTGTTCCCATTTACTGACTTTATAGTCTTCGAACCTCGACTCAACTCAAAGACCTTCAAGTTAAAGCGTACGAATCCTGACAGAAACAAAGAAGGTCAGAGGAAGTGCCGCAGAAACAGAAACAGAAACAGAAACAGAGAAGGAAACAGAGAAGGAAACTACGACAGAGAATAGAAGAAAAGAAATTAGAGCAGAAGATAAAAGCGTTGGTGAGGCTGCAGTGTGACGATCATCCTCCTCCTGATCTGTGATCAGCTGAGAGTTCATCAGACCTGAAAACAACGACAGGACTGTTTCTGTCAGACAGAGAACGCAGCACTCAGACGGACGGACGCACGGCGGCCCGGAGGTCTCAGACAGAAAGAGTCACATGGTGACAGTTTAATCAGCTGAGGGAGGAAGAAGAGAAACCTTTATTTAAACACAGTCAGACAGTCCAGGTACGGTCGGGTCCGTAGGTCACACCTGTAGTCCTGTCCTTTAGGTCACATGGCTGACAGGTAACTCTTCATCAGAGCTGCATGGGTCCAGGCTGGATCCGGGCTTCACCGCACCCACAGACTCGCGGACTTGGACCCGAGGTCTGTCCAAATCCACGATTCATCAAGCCCCCGAGGGGCTGCAAGTGGACTTTCCGTGGACTTCCAGAGTCCACTTAGGATGCCGACTTCACCAGACGTCACGCGGGGAACTATCCATAATCCACAGGGATACGGATGTGACGCTGTATCTCCTATAACGACTCTTGACCAGCAGACCTGCACACCTCATGCGGAAGAACTGTTCAGTTACACACGTCGAAAGGAGTTTCGGGGTCAGAAGTTCAGGTTCATCTCCATGGAAACACATCAGGTCTTCAGGTCCCGTCTCGTTTCGTCGTCCCCCCGTGGTCTGGCAGACTTGACCTGACCTGACAGAAATAACCGATCAGCTCTATGAGTCCGGACTGAGACCGAGCTCGAGCTCACACGTGTTTTTATTACAACTCTGCTGGTGTTTTATGGTGCTTCCTGTGTAGCAGCAGAGTTTGATGGAACGCTGCCGCACCGACCCAGACAAACTGAACCTGCGTCCTCGCTCCGTTTGTCCGACTCGGTCTCATTTTCTGAAACAAGACAAATATATTCTACTGATCCACGAATGAGGAGAAAGAGAGAGAGTAGGTCAGAGTGATAGAGAGACAATTAGCCACAGTAGGTCAGCAGAGAGAGAGCGGGAGCAGCTCCACAATGAGCTCTTTTCATTCAGACGTGTAAAGGAAAAACTTTCCGTCTGGTTCACCGTTAACCGCCTCTCCTGTTCCAACACAACGAAGACTTTCACATCTCTGCTCACATGGAAAATCTAAACCAGCACACCTTCAACTGGGCTGGTTTTACTTTTCCATCAGAGTCCTCGGGGACCTGAGCAGACTCTGCTGGATCACTTCGAAAACCAGAGACAATAAGCTTCATTTTCTTGTGTCTTTTGCAGCTTGTTACTGGTTCAAGTGAAGAAGACGACACAAGTACTGGATCTATTTCAGCCTCTTCAGCAGCATCGGGACTCGCTGGAAGCACAAACGTCACTAATCACAGCTCC
Source organism: Xiphias gladius (assembly GCF_016859285.1). NCBI lineage: Eukaryota > Metazoa > Chordata > Actinopteri > Istiophoriformes > Xiphiidae > Xiphias > Xiphias gladius. Next base: position 25,712,363 of record NC_053423.1, read on the forward strand.
TGAGAGCTTCTAGTTTTATGTGATAAAACGGAGTTTCTTTTTTAATTCATTTAACTGTCTGTGTGTGGAGTCATCTTTAATCTCAGTCTGGTTAAAGGAACAGCTCAACATGCTGAGGAATACTTTTATTCAGAGGCGTCCAGGTGGATCTTAGTCTCTTGCCTGTGTGTTCAGTACAGAGCTGGAGTCAGGACATGGTTAGCTTAGCTTAGCATAAAGAGCATTTGTAGTTTTTGGCGTTTTTTCTTATAATGGACTAAAACTGCCCAGAAATATCCGACATGCAGCTACTGTGGATTCCTTCAAGAGAAGACCGAGCTTTTTAACGCTGCCTCTACGTAGACTCTTCAGATTAGTTTCATTGCATTTTATTGTTGGTGTGAAAATTCTTATTTTGTTGCTTTAGTTTTACGTAAAGTACTTTGAGCTGCGTCTCTGGAGGGATTTACACAAATAATGGCTATTACTCTTACAGGACTATTTCTTGACAGACAACAGTGTATCCATCCGCCCAGTGCTCTTGTGCAGTGTTATAACACACTGCTGCCAGATTCAGTTGGTGGGCTCAGGTTTTGGTTCTGGTCTTCGTACAGGCCCGACGGTTAACTCAGATCGGTCGAATGTGAGTTAATCAGCTGTTTATTCTTCTCTCATTTATGGTCGATGACAAAGTGACTTCCTGTCGCTAACAAACAGGAATTAAACTGTCCGATATAAGCAGATTTTACAATTGTGTAAACGGCGTATTTGTGTGTGAGTGCGCTGAGTTTGGCAGCTGATAATGTTCCCTCCATGTGTGCATAGAGGCTGAAGGTTAAATCCACACTAACAGACACGGGGGTCAGAGTCCAGCAGCCACACGGTGCTACGAGCGAGCCCGTCGAGCCGCTCAGACGCTGCTCTGACTCACTTCCTCTTCCTCACAATGTCCGCAGGAAAAAACGCTCTCAGTGCCGACCGAGGACTTCAGAATCTGGGAAAGGTGAGGGGGTTTCAAAACTGAAATGCAGAAAAGATCCATAAACAGAGTTAAACAGGTTCACGTCTCCACGACAACGGTACAGACCCAACACACAGGGTTCACACTGAAAAGCTCTGAGTCAGTGAGAAAGTCCCAAAGATCTGCTCAGAGACAAAAACCAAAACCAGCTAACTGAGGCCTCGAGCTGCAGGTCAGGGCCGACCAGTCGCTGCTGCTGCGGGAACCGGAACAAACCAGAAACTACAGAGAATCGATTCAGAAACGCACGCGAAACGAACGATGGTTTGACAGAAGCTGGATGAGGCTTTCAAGACCCAGAAAAGATCTTTAACGTGACGCCGGAGATAATCCACTCAACAGCAGAAAAGCCGAGATAGCTGCAGACGTGTGAAGACGTTTTCTGATCGTCTGCGGACTTCGAATCGACTCCCGAAGAGACAGTTTTCAGTCCAGCAGTGTGTTTACATGGCACGCACGTGCACACGCGCACGCACACACACACACACACACACACACACACACACACACACACACACACACACACACGAGGTTAAACCAGCAGCTGTAAACAGCACTAAGTGGGTTATCTGGGAGGAGGTCAAAGTCACAACTGGGTCATTCATCAGTCTGAGAGCCTCCAGATCCTGTCTCTTCGTTTCACATTTCACACATTTTTCTACGGCATCTCGTCCGCTCTGCTGGGCCTTGGCCCGTCCGCGCACTTAAACTCACGCTGACAAACCAAAAACGAGGAGCTAAAGGAGGCTGAAAAGCTCCGTAGAGCTGCAGAGATGCTGCGAAATATCGGTGGGTCCAGAGCTTCAGAGTCATTTCAGCCAGTGTTGATTTAAGAATATCGATTATCGTCACTTTAAAGGGTCCAGTGATTCTTCATGTCAACAATTTCCCATGAAACACTTCACCAGCTACACAAAGTCTACGGTCCAAACCAAAACACAGCAAACCACTGAGGCGTCTGGACTACAGCTGCGACGATTAGTCGATTAATCGATTCGTTGATCGACAGAAAAGTAACTGGCAACTTTTTTGATAACAGATTCATTGTTTTAGTCTTTTTTTCCAGCAAACACTTCCTTCCAAATATTTCCTGGTTCCAGCTTCTCAAATTTTCTTTTCGTATCTGACGGGTCGAATAAAACAAACAAACAATCTGACCTGTTTCACTGGTTTCTGACATTTTGTAGACAAATGATTAAAGCAGAAAATATGAGCAGATGATCAATAGCTGCACCTCTGGTCTTCACACTGCTCAGTGTCACACAACTTTATTTTAAATCCAGGAGTTTCTGGGGGACCAGAGGTTAATGTTGGCTCAGGGTTTCCGGAAATATTTCTCAGCTACAGCAGAGTGTACCTGAACCGTGTGACCTCTGACCTTTAACCTCCACGCTGCCAGTCAGCTGTGATGTTAGTTACCCTCTGGACAAACTTGAGGTTTAGAAATTGAAACCTGACTAGTTTGACTCTATGCTGACCGATACGTGTTGATTCAAAATGGAGAGGAAAGGAGCAAGTTAACAGACCATGAACGAGTCACATCATGACCTATTCCCATGTAAATCAGGTTCAGAGTGAAACCTGCAAAGCTAAACCGCAATGAGCTTAGATCCATGAGACGGAGGAACAAGGTCTCTGCACATTCAACCACAATCTGACAGTTTCTGAGACGCTCGACAACAAAACATGAAGACATTTAAGAACAAATGAGCACAAATCTAAGACGTTTCTAAGTCAGGGGGCCACAAACAGGTAAACACCTGCACCAGAGACTGTAAGCTAACCTCGCTTTCCGTCGCTGTGCTAAACTAAGCTAAACAAGTGCTGCACCTGTCTCCGCCCTGGACGGAGATAAAACGGAAACATCGGACTGATAAAAATAAAATCGGCTAAAAGGACGCTTTACCGATAATGTTGGACTGTTCCTGTCACGTTCTGCTTGGTTGGTGGTTAGCTACAGCGAGCTAACACATCAGTGTCATATCATTAGCTTTAGCAAACATTAGCTTAATGTTAACTGCTGTAGTCTGTGGTTCGGGAATCAGTAATTTAGGTTTAAACATCCAGAATATAACTCGAATATAGTGAATGTATTGAAAATCAACGCTAACTTTCTAGCTAATGTTAGCATAACTTGATGGTAATGACAGTCAGCCCCGTCAAAATCTCAGGGGCTTTATGATCATTGAGGCCGTAAATCACTGATTTCACATCTGATTTATTTGACTTTCTTTTTTTGTCGGCGCTACAGTAAGCTAACGGTTTCCCTCTGCTTCCAGGCTTTGTGCTAAGCTAAGCTAACTACATCCTGGACCAGTCTCTGTTCTGGACCCAGAGGTGAAACTTCTGATCTGACACAGTTTGAGTTGAGGTCCAGAAGAAACTAAAACCATCTAAAGACCAAAATGCAAACTACCACTACAAAGACGCTGAAGACCTGAAACGGCACCGGTGGTACCCTGAATCCTGCGAACCGTCAGATTCTGTGACAGGCTCCGGATCTTAAATATGGTCTCAGGTGGATCTCTTTCGCCTGAACCTAGACCCTGATGGGAACCAGACTTCAACACAACACATTGCGTCAAGACTAAAATTTAACATCGGGTCACAGAATCTGACGGGTCGCAGAAAACAGTGTAACACTGGTGTAAGGCCAGAAACCAGATGGGGTTTTCTTCAATCAAAACCTACGTGTCGGTTAATTCAGTATCTCAAACTTGTGATCAAACTTGACTCAGTTGTCACCATCACTGCTGCTCAAACACTACATGTAGAACTAGTGACGCTTTTTACACAAAAATGTCAAATATTTGCTACTTGATGCTTCTCTTTTTTGTACCTGATAAAAACTGGTTATTGTGGTTTCTGACTGTTGATCCGACAAAACGAGAAAAATAAAGACTTTACACACATTTTCACTATTTTCTGACATTTTATGAACAAAACCATTAATCACTTAATTGTGAGAAAAATCAGTCATGAAGACAATTGTTGGTTGCAGCTCTAACCATATGGCCAAAAGTATGCGGACACTGCTTGTCCTCTGCTTGAAAAACTCCTGAAAATGCCTCAGTTTTTTCTATGAATCTACACACACATTCAGTCGTATACAGCCAGAGTCACTCATTCAACCACGTATTTTCTGTTAATGTTAAAGAAAAGCCTTCAGTGAGGAGGTTGAACCTGAGTGTCAGAGCCGAGCTCCAGCTCCAGCTCCAGTTTCAGCTCCGGCACCAGCTGACACCTGAACATGAAACGTTTCACGAGGTTTGAAGGTGAATTCGGTTCATTTTAGCGTCTGTTTAGAGGTTTTCTTGCCTGTAGATCCAGTCTGTGAGCAGGTTTAATGGAAAAAGAGGCAGCAGACTCACCAGAGACGATCAGACGGCAGCGAGCGCAGCGACTGAGAGGCTGAAAACTGCAGACTGAGATCATTACCAGCTCTGACTCTCTGTTAAGGTCGCTCTCTCTCTCTCTCTCTCTCTGAGGTGTGGCTCCAGCCAGGAAGCCCAGTCTCCCTGCTCCTCTGAAGGAGTTCCCTTTTTCTTTCTCCCTCCTCCTCTGGTTCCTCGGTCAGACAGCTCCTCCTGCTGACTGAGCCAGCTCCTCACATCTGTTTCATGTGAGACCAGCTCCGATGCTTCACTGCAGTAAAGGCACCAGCACGGCAACACAACAGTCGCCTGTCACAGCCGCACGTCCTGCGCAGGGATACTCTGCGTCCTGTTGTCCCCCGAGTCAGGGAGCTGCTCCAGGTGGAGCTGCTTTCAGCTACGTCATAGACAGGGAGAGGGTTCAGTCCGCTGGTTCCCAACCTGGGGGTCGGGCCCCTCCAGAGGGCCACCAGGTGAACCTGACGGGTCGTCAGATGATTCTAGCGGAGGACAGAAGAAGAAAAATTCTGACTCCCTGAACCGGATTCAGTTTCTGGACTTTCCTCGGATGATCTTTAGTGAAATATTGGGTCATTGAACAGTGACTGATAAAGTTTAGAGGAGAAATTAACCGCAAACATGACGAGGACACACAACTACGCGCTGATTAAATAAAAGAAAACACAAAACAAAAAAGGCTGGAAACCTCGAATCAAAGTTTCTTTGTGTTGGAGTTGAATCGGAAAAGAAACCAGTAACTGCAGCTGTAAAATAAAAGTGTGAAGCAGTAGACGAGGAAACAACCAAAGTGGACGTAGCTCAGAGTTGTGCTGAAGTCCAGAACCAGAGGAAAGGGACTTAGTTCCTCTCCTCCACTGGGAACAACACGTCTCTGTGTCACTGGTCACATTTGATGGCATTTTGAATTCTAAACAGCGTTAAAGGGAAAATGAGGCGTCCTAACGTTTCAGATCAAACTGATCAGGTGTGTTTTGGCCTCAGGTAAAATCTGACACACCACGTCATCATCGTGCCATTTGATGATTTCCGTGTCTTCACTGAGTCAAACAGCGCCCCCTCTGACTGGCAGCGGGAACTGCAGCTGTAACAAGGACAAGAATTATCACACGAATCCGTAAATCACTTTTTATAGGATGCTTTTTGTTCGAGTTCATGATTGTTTATTTGTAAGTATTTTGATTATCGATTTGCCTTTGATTAACGCTGTTCTTTAGGAAGGACGACGATGGGGGATCCAGCCGGTACCGTCAAGTTTCCAGAGCGAGCAGGAGCACGACGGAAACCACGTCTCCAAAATAAAACGCATGCATGTCCGTGTGTGGATCAAAGAAAGACTCGGGTTGGACTTCAGATGGAGACACACTTGTTTTACAGGACACAGCGATGAGCTTGAAGCTCGATGCTGAACCACTGAATGCTTTCTGAACACCGCTGTGTACGTCTTTGTCCCATGTCTTCATTAATACCAACTACAACTTGTAGAGTAACAATATCTTGTAGGACATTTTTTTACATCATCTTTTAACTGATCTTGTGCTGTTTTTATTTTCTATTTTTTCTGATTATTTTACTTTTACTTGGAAGTGTTTCTTAATTTTTCTGTATCGATAAAGATCAATAAAGTATGAATATGGATTCTCTTATTGCTCGCCGTGCTCATAAGCTATTTCAGTAACTGATTAGTTCAGGTTTTACATTACTTTTTAGGGTGAATAGGTAAAATGTGTCCGTCGATCACAGAGACAAAGTAGAGTTTTTACAACTACAGCAGAGTTTATTCATGTGCGCTGATAAACAGACCAATAAACAATGAAACATGTCGTTTTTTTTCCTTTGCAGTCCTTTGTGTGATACAATCATCCATGCAAACACAAAACACAACTAACACCAACCGTGCGCCTGCTCTTATTTTGAAATCCGTACCAGGAAGTCTGGGTGTATATTCGGCTGACTTGACGCAGGCGCAGAGCTCATTTCACCTGCAGCGGCAGAGGCAGCGACCGGACCGTCTGCGACCAGAACCGAGAACAAAGACGAGCCGCGGCGGGAGTCGAGCAGGTAGAAAGCTCTTTGTTCTGCTGCGTGTGTCTCCGTTAACCGGGGAATCTGTGGCCGTAGTCTCGGTGAGGCCGGTGATGGTGGATCCCGCTGCTCGTTGCGAACCTGTAAAACGATTTTCCACCGAAATAAATGAAAAATGCGAACATCGGTGGTAAATGAGGCTGAGAACCGTCACCGATTCGTCGGGTGACAGTGGATTTATCAGGCGGAATCACCGGCTCCGTCTGAGCCCGGACACCGGGACAACGCCTCAAATGCAACCTGATTAATTCATCCTTTAATCACATCAGCGTATCGATAACAGGCGGAGAGAAAACCGATCCAAACACTTTTATCGAGATCCCTGTCCGGGCGTCGTCGTCCTCGGCCGCCGAGACTCGGGCCAACGCCTCAGGACCAGTCCCTCAGAATAAAAGCAGCCGAAAATAAAATCGATGAAAATGTGAATGTGGTTTGGCGGCAGGTGAACGCGTCAGCGCGAGGCGCTGAGACCGCTGAGGTTTATTTCAGTCTGTGGAGACACGATGACCCAGATTCCGTTTCAGACTCTCAGGAAAAATCCGGCACAATAAATATGTCTGATCTGACGCTAACCCGGGATATAACCGGGACTCAATCTGACCTGGATCCGTTTGGATCTTCCGTTTTAAAAATAAAAATCTATCACAGCATATAAATATTATGACATCATGAGAAACTCAACACGCGACAGCTGCAGTTACATCACATCGTCATAAAAACCACGTAACGTACGAAAATAAAACCTTCAACAGCAGACTCGGGCAAACTAGGACCAGTAATAATCAATAAACAATAATCGGTCAATAATAACCGAGTGTACGTTGGCTTCGAGTCAAACGGTAACGATGCGTATCGGCACTAGAGGGAAAGGATCTTCCAGAATGTACCAGCTGTGTCCACATGCGACAAACCGCATCAAACCGGGGGCGACATTAGTGCAGATCTGACTCAGACCGGGGGGGTCAAATCCGCGTGAAACCGATTCACTCATCGAAACCAGAATCTGCGGTCTGGCCCTTTAGCCCCGGCTGAGAGGCTTTCGGGGCCCGTTGGCGGCGCTATAAAAGGATGAGTCAGATGTAGAAGGGCTCGGCTGCGAATAGCGCGTGATTCAGCCGGTTTCTCTAGATGGACTGACGGGAGCCTTTAACCTAACTCTGCTGAGAGAGGTTCAGTCTGAGCCCAGGTCAGAGACTCGTGGCTCTTCCTGTGTCGGATGTTTTGACAGAATAAAGAGGAACGGATCCTGCGGCAGATCATCGCTAAGGTTTGGTTCAACAGCTCCGACGGAAATCCATCAGTTTCAAACGGCCCTTCCTCCAGGTGGAAGAGCCGTTTGAAGGTGAAGGATGAGTCGGAGCTTTTCCCTGTGCTCTGTTCTGGGACTGTGACAGGGGAGAGGAACGGGAGCCCACTGGTTCCACGCTGAAAGCTGAATTTCTGTGTCACACATCGGCCCGTATGAAGGCTGTCAGCTTTGTGGGAGCTACCACAATAAAACACGCGTTTCATTCATATGTGGCCGGTTTGTTCAGCTCAGCCGCGCTGGGTGTGTCCAGTGTAACCGATCCCAGCTGTAAACGGTCCGGTGAAGCAGCAGAAACTAAAAGTCGGATCAATCTGGAGACTCGACGGCTCCACGGGCTGAGGGTGAAAGTCACTCAGACTGTGAACAGAACCAGACTCCATAGAGAAATACCCAGATTTAGACTCAGACTTGTGACTGTACGTGCAGAATTAAGGTGTCACATCTGATTTGAGATTTACAGAATCGACAGAAAATTAGAGGCAACGAGTTGGATTCAACTCTCTGGTTCCAGGTGTGAATGTTTTCTAGCTTATCGGTTCTGACCCTAACCCTGTTCTTTGTTTCAGATTGAAAGATGATGAAGTCAAGCAGCCAATACGACTCTTTCCTCTTCTGGAGGCAGCCAATCCCGGCCCTCGACCTGTCAGAGCTGGAGGACCTGGGTTTGATCGACGGTCAGCCGGCCAATAGCAGCAAAGGAAAAGACAAGCTGTCCAAACTGAGGGGTCAGGACGAGGAGGTGAGAGGACAGCTGAGGGTCTGGTCTTGTCTCGGGCTCTGGGAGCAGGTGAACTCAGGTCCACCTGGCGCTCTGGGGTTAGTCTCGCACACTGTAGTTTATTGGGACTCAGTCCCACAGACAGCGTCAGCTTTCATGTCTGGCGATCCTGTCGGAGAGATGCCTGAGATCCTGAAACCGGTACCTGACCTGGTAACGCACAGGAACCGCGAAGCTTAGTCAGTGTCGCTAAAGCAGACTTTGTTCCGCTGCAGCAGGGGGCGCTGTGACCCACCCGTCGCCTCTGGTTCTGCTGATTTTACACGTTTTCAGGTCCAGGTCTGACGTAAAGATCCCGTCATGTTAAGAATACCTGGGGGGGATGTGGTCTGCTGTGGGCTGACAGAAATCACCTGTCTCTTCTCTGCAGGCCGAGCTGCTGGAGTTTTCCTCCTTTAACTACTGGAGAGCTCCCATCGCTGACGTGGACGCCCTGCTGGCCGACCTCAACCTGCTGCTCTGAAACCAGCCTGACCCCTGACCCCTGACCCCTGACCCCGGATCAGCCTCTGCAGGCCTCGACTCCTCCCCTCTGATCCTGCCTGATGCTTTTCCCTGGGAAACATTAACGGAACACATTTCTTTTTCAGGAAAGTCCCCAAAATAAGAGTCTGGTTTTCACACTAATAGTCCCGGACAGGGGTCTGCAGAGACTGGTCCTGGTTCAGAGTCAACCCCCAACAGCTTTGTGTTCACCCTCTGATCCTGAAGTAGGTTTTCTGAAAACACAACGACCGAACCATCTGCGTGAACATTTTTAGATTAAAGGGTCGTAGACTGAGGGGGTTCTGTTCCACGACCAGCTGTTAGACCAGGTCTGCATGTCGACTGATCTAAGACTGATTTTAAACCTCGTCCCAGACTTAGAATAAGAGACAACTTTCCACTTTGATTCCAAACAGTTGGGTGTGTGTGTCAATGAGGTCGAAAAAACATTTGCAACACTACGTCATTGTAGCGCACGGAGCGGCGTTCCATTCACAAACGAAATAAAGTTTGGAGACGTTATGAGAAAAGATCTGGTTAACAACGAGATCCTGATCCAGATCCAGATCCAAGACAGGAAGTGGAGGCCTCAGAACTCTGAGAGTCGTCCGGTTTCTACGTTTTCTTCAGCTAAAAACCGGGGCCCGATTTTCGTAGAAGTTTGCGTCTGTTCGCACAAGTGAAGACTTTTGATGTTTAATGGAACAAAACAAAAAGAAAAAAACAATGATATCGATGTTTAAGGTCATATTCACCTAATATAGGACGGACAAAAAAACCAAACACAATAAAACCCTACTAATAATAATAATAATGAACTGTGAGCGTTACCCAGTCCCTTTAGTTCCTCCACTGTCTCAAAGCACGGAAATGGGAGCCAGTTAAATCCCTTAATCCCATGATGCCTCTGGCTTGTCTGACCTTTGCTCATAATAATGAGATCTCCAAAAGTCTCCAAAAAAGTTTCCCCCTCTTGTGAATGTAACGCAGCTCGTAGTATCCGACCGTTTGTGATCAAGTAATTGAAGTTTAATCAGTTCCTTATTTCAGTACCTGAGACTCGGCTCTCGTGTCCTGTTGTGTCACATCGATGATTTTCTGATTTATTTATTAGACGCGTGAGAAGCCGTTGAGGTGGCGAGACAGGAGTCTGTCGGTTTCTTGTGTGTTTCCATCTGTGCCTTTTCTTTTATCCTGAGCTGCTTTGTTAACCGTCGCCATCCATCCTGATTTACTGACCTATTTATTTCTCATGCTGCTGTTTTATCGGTTCACTACGAGCAGGCCTCAAACCGGAGCCACACCAAGTAAAAAACACTGGATCGTTTTGTCCTGTCAGGATGTCCTGTACACCCAAACAACAATAAAAGAAAATGTCCTTTTTTCATCAAATCCTTGTGTTTGCTCTCACTCAACAATTTGACCTCTGAACCCGACGTTTGAATTATACGAAGATGCGACTTTGGCAGATTCCAACGGAAAAAAAAAAAAAGACCCGGAAACCGTCTCTTGGACACGGAACAAGCCTTTACACGAGGAAAGAAGAGCAACGCCTTATTTTCCAGATGTCATTTCCTAGAAGGGAAGTGAGATGCGTACAAAAGTGTTCAGTTTGGCTACAGGTAATCATGCAGTTCAGCAGATACAGAGGATAAAGTTTTTAATTATACAGCAATAATAGAAGAACACGTTTGGTTTTTAACAGATTGTCCAATAACTGAAGAAATAACTCAGTTTTCCGTGCGATTAGTTCTTAATTGCTCATTTCTTTCCAGGAAGTTTTAGGAGAATAATACGAAAATGACAGAGTCTTAAATTCACTTTATTAACGGCCGGTAAAAAGAAAGGACTTCCAAAAAAATACACGGAGGAGAGAAGATTTTTTAAAAATCTATTTTTATTCAAATACATTATTCAGCATAACAAACAATGTTTTTTGGTTTTACAAAATACTGAGCAAAAGCTAATAGGTTTTAAAATCTGATTTTATCTTTACAACTGTTCATTTCAGCCATAAAAACTGGCAAACATGAGGCCAAAACATACAATTAGAATTAAATAACTGCTTGTTAGTGTATTTAATTAGAAAAACGTTCTGCTTTTGAGCTTGAGGTACTGCTCACTTTTTATCCTCCACACATTTCATAATGAATATTTTTCAGTGTAAAATATTTTACGTTTACGTTTTTAGAAGGAAGCAAACTTTATATTTCTAACCACATTTTCTGGACTGACGCAGCAGCTACATATGTTGACTGTGGCTAAAATCCTCTATCACATAGTGACAGCTTCAGTTTCCTACAGTGAGAACAGTATAATTGGGCTGTAGAACACATTGGGTGAAATCAGTTAAGGAATTGTTATTGATTAAATAACCAAACATCACGTGTGTGTTTCCGGTCAGTCCAGTAAACTGAATTCCAGACAAATCAAGGTGCTTCATCACATTTATATAAAAAGCTCATATACTATCAATTCAGTAGCAGACTTACACACTGCAATCAATACATATAATCAATAATCAAGATTATTGGTATGATGTTTTTACATCAGAATGACACAGATGGCAGTTACTTATTTGAAGTTGGAGTCCACCTGTGGTAAATTCAACAGATTGGACATGATTTGGAAACACACACCTGTCTGTATAAACGTCTCACAGCTGATAATGTAAATCAGAGCAAAAACCAGACCATGAGGTCGAAGGACCTGCCTGCAGAGCTCAGAGACAGGTTGGTGTCGAGGCACAGATCAGGGGAAGGCTACAAAAAAAGCTCTGCTGCATTGGAGGTTCCCAGGAGAACACTGGCCTCCATTATTCTTCAACGGAAGAAGTCCGGAACAACCAGGACTCTTCCTAGAACTGACCCTCTGGCCAAGCTGAGCAATCGGGGGAGAAGGGCCTTGGTAAGAGAGGTGACCGAGAACCCGATGGTCGCGCTGACTGAGCTCCAGAGATCCTGTGTGGAGATGGGACAACCATCAATGCAGCACTCTAACCATCTGGGCTTTAAGGCAGGGTGGGCCGATGGAAGCTTCTCCCCAGTGAAAGCTTCCAAAGGAGGCCAACAGGACAACGACCCTAAGCACACAGCCACGACAACGCGGGAGTGGCTCAGGAACAAGTCTATGAATGTCCTGAGGGGCCCTCCTGACGTCCCCACCCACCCTGACAGAGCTTGAGAGGATCTGCAGAGAAGAACGGCAGAAAATCCCCAAATCCAGGTGTGCAGAGCTTGTCCCATCACACCCCAGAAGACTCGAGGCTGTAATCGCTGCCAGAGGTGCTTCACTAAGTACTGAGTAAAGGATCCGAATATTTAAAAGTATATGATATACTGTGATATTTCAGTTTTTCCTTTTTAATAAATTTGCAAAAATGTCTAAAATTCAGTTTTCTCTTTGTCATTATGGGGAACTAAGTGCAGACTGATGAGGGAGAAAATGGATTTGAATGATTTTAGCATCAGGCTGCATGATAACATGTTAAAACAGTGAAGGGTCTGAATTCACTGTAGATTTAACTGGATATTTACCTTAACGTGCCAGGCGAATATTTGAAAACGACTTTATTTCAGGCTTTATGGTCCTCCATCATATTTAATGATAGATAATTAGAGAATATGGATAATTCGGCTGTTTGAAAAACATGAAGTGTTTTTGATGCAGACAGGAATGCGCTGTTTGTCCGGCTGATCTGAGGTCAGCGGTCTGTCCCGCAGTGATAAAGTCTGAGCGTGCTCAGCCTTTCGAACCGACCTGAGGTCAGTTCCTCGGCGCTCACACACAGCCCGCCCACAGGGAGGTTAACGCTCACTCTGGCTTCCACCTCCGGTGTCGCGGAGCCGCCATATTTGTAGCAGATAAAACACAAAAATACCTGTTTTTTAAACCCCTCCCCGGCAGGTGAACACCTGTCATAATCTGATTTACGTCAGGAGACGTAAAGTCGCGCGAATCTACGAGAGAAGAAGGTAAAACTCGCTTTAGTTTAGCTTGCTAACAGTCTGCATGCACACAGGCTAACCGCTAACAGGACTAGCTGCTAAACACCAGCATCAATTGACACATAATGACCACCACACTTCCTGTATGGACTTTCAACATAACAGACCGACTAACAAAATACCTCCCATCTGTCAATGTCCACATTTTCACTGCGTTACAGAGTTGATACTGAAAGCGCTCTCATATAATTTGCTAAATTATCAGGACAACAATAATATAATTATTCCTCTTTAGGAAAATCATATTGTGATACCATGACCCACTGTTGCTCTACCAACAACTAACTGGACTATTTTTTTTTTTTTTCAATCATAGAAATCTGCAACTTTCTTGATAATTAGTCAAAATAAATTCCCAAGCATTTGCTGGTTTAGGCTTTGCAAATGTCAGAATTTGACCCTTTTCTGTCATCTATGACAACAAACTGAATAACCCGTCAAAATAGTACATTTACGTACATCAACTTGTACTCTGGGAAATTGCTGGAGCTGCTGTGGTTAATTAATTATTCAATCGTTAGAAAAATACTCTACAACTATTTTGATAATCAATCATTTCACATAAAACAATTGACAATCGGTTTAGTATAAAATAATTACAGTATGCTTCCCTTAATAAGCTTCTAAATCTATTGACTGATTATTTCAGCTGTAGTGAAATTACTTCAGACCGCAGGAATGTTTATGTTCTGGAAAGTAACAGTTAACCTCAACAACGAACAATTGAAAACGACTGACGCTCTTATTTTGAAGGCTACATCAGAAACATCCGGGCGGGTACCGGCCGCCTCTCGGTAACTTTCAACGGTAAACAAGCCCGGAGGAGCCCGACAAGCCGTAGCGGCGTCTAATGCCTATGTTTTGCGCCTTGTGAATGAAAGTGTGCACATTATTGAGCCGTTTGTACTCACCGCAGTGATTTTAGCGCACAAACCTCCGCACACCGAGCGGTTTGTTTGGCTAGCCGGCTAGCGTGCTAACATTAGCGGTGAGGAGCGCTGGCTGGCTCCTAACAAACCTGGACACGGTAAGTATCTGACCCGCCGTTCTCCCGGGGAATAAAACCGTATTTTTCTAAGCCCTCACACGTTCAGGGGTGACAGATATAACCAGAAGTACCGGAGTAGCGTGACCAGACAGGGCTCCGGTAAGCCGTTTGACGGCGCGCGCTGAAGAAAGCTAGTTAACCGGATGTGGAAGTAGTTTTTTCTCTGTGTGTAAAATAGGAAATTTCTCTCTGACTTCCCCCGGAAAACCAACAACTTAATATCAAACGGTTTCCTGTCGCTGTGACTGTAAATGTTTCGGTGGATGATGTTACGGTGTTTAACGGTGTTGGTGGTAAATAACAGTCCGGAGAGGGGACACGGGGGTACGTGGCACATGGCGGACTCTTTTCTGTCCATGAAGGCGCGTAAAATGGCTCCTCGGCCGCGGGGAGAAAATCCTCGTCCTTCTCCGCTGTTTCGCAATCACAAGCACTGTTTAACATCGGGGTTCCATTATCGGACACGTTGCCAGGCTAACTTGCCTAGCTTTGCCCACTTTCCGATAAAACAAAACCGTTGTTTCCGATAGAAACACCGAAGTCCCAGTCCTTTCGTGCTACATGTTTAAAACCAGACACTATATGCTTGTTTATTGGGTTATTTTTTTTTGCTTAGTTTCGTTTCATGGTTGTTAACGATGTTAGCGCCCAAAACGATCCGCAAGTTTGAATCCATTATCGGACACATTGATTTCATTGTTTTGGTACTTTGGGGCATGTTAATCAAGATTGTTTTCACCAAAGGTTGTCACGTTTGTACTGTTACATCTTAAAACACGTCCAAACTCCAATAACTACCCCGTCTAAGTTTTGTAAGAGAAATTAAGGCGCAGGGCGATCATTTTCAGTATTGATTAATCTGCGGAATATTTTCTGGTTGGTTTTGTCTACAAAATGCCAGAGAACAGAGAAAATATCACCACGGTGAAGTCTTCAGATGCTTAGTTTTGTCCGACCGTCAGTCTAAAGACATTCAGTTTACTGTCATGACAAAGAAAAGCATCACATCATCATATTTAATAGTTAAGCACAGTAGATATGTGACATTTTTGTTTTAAAAATGAGAGTTTAAAAAAGTTGACTACTAATTATCTGTATCATGACTAATCAATTAATCGGGTAATCGTTGCAGTTCTAATAAGATGCAGATAGGTGGGGACATGTCCGCTAATACAAACTTATGGTAAAGTGTGTGTGTGTGTGTGTGTGTGTGTGTGTGTGGGTGGGTGGGTGGTCCTAACAGGAACTATGACTTATGGAAAATGTTTTTCATGGAGACCTGACTGAAATGTCCTGACATCCTCACGGTGTAAACTGACTGTCGGACCGTCGGGTCTTGTTTTTTTTGTTTTGTTTGTAGTGGTTTAGCAGTTGGGCTGTTAACGGGCATGCAGGTGAATTAAAGCATGGTTAAAATGTGTAAACAGCAGTTGGGAAAGTTGGGCAGATGCACATGCATGTTTGTTTTGTTTTACTTTTGCCTGTTAAGCCTCGCTTCACTTTTTTTATTTTGTGACAGCATGACTGTCAGATTTGTTATTTTGGTGCATCTCACAATTTGTTCATTATTGAGTAATCCTGATGTGTTTTCAAGATTAACCAATTCGTTTATAAACTGTCAGAAAGTAGCGTAAACTACCCATCACTATTTCCCAGAGCCTAAGTTGAAACATTTAACAATCCAAAACCCAAAGACAATCAATATACAATCATAAAATCCGAAATAAAACCAGGAAATAGTCTCCTTCGACAAACTACAACTTGTGACTTCTTGGCAGTTTTTGCCAAAAAAAGACTGGAATTAGTATCAACTTTGTTGCATATTAATTTCCTGTAAATAGAATAATTGAATAATTACTTAAGCTTTCTGTGATTTAACATTGATATTGACAAACTATTTGCAGGAATCACTAAATAATGCTCAGAAATGTTTTAATTTGGACAAAGCCCAAATTATCTTATGGGAGCAGAGTTTGCCCTGCGGGAATTGAAGCCCCAGCCCGTCTATATTAATGCTTTCTCTACTTGGTGAGCTCCACAGGATCTTTTGTGTTATAAACACATATTAATTCAGTGTTTCCTTAAAAATCCCACTATCCAGGATGGATTTTGATATTGGAAGTGATTGTATTTTTTGATTTGTATTTGGTATGTAGAAATAGATGGTCGATCAACACCGCAAATTAAATTTATTGTCGTTTTGCCATACACCTCTGTACAAGGCAGAATGAGAGAACGTTTCTCTGGGACCGAGGTGCAAAACATAAACAAGGTGCTTTATACATGAATGTGCAGAAGGTGACGTCAAAGACCAAACGCAGTTTAAAACTAATTTAAAGGTCAAATAAATAATTTTCTTTCACTACATTTAGATCTGTGTATTTTTACAGAGATTGTGTTTATTGATCAACATCCCTGCAAATGTGTCAGTGTTAAAATGGCTAGTTTTCAACTGTTATCCTTCAGCTCAATGTTAAATTTACATTAAGATAAATATGTTAAACAGAAGTATGTTGTGGAGAGTGTGGTGTGAACGCTCATGTAGAATCAAATGTAATTCTGTGTGCAGTGAGATGCAGTTAAGGACATAGATATTGGTTCATTATAAAAACTCTGTAAAGGCTTGGTCACATTATGTTTCCGTTCAACGACATTTACCTGCATTTGGTCACAAGAAAGGATGTGATGTCACGTTCCTCATACAGATAATAAATAAATATTGATCAGAGTGATCACAAACTTCAGACAGAGTATGAGACGGACGCTGCAGGTCGTCGTCTGCAGTGTAATAATGGACTAAAAATTAAAAACATTAACGTGTCCCTTCCCAAACATCTCCGACACAGTGTTTCTGTTGGTCGAAGTTTAACAGAGGGGAAATCTGATCTGTGAGTCTGCAGCACGGTAAAACAGGAAACACACAGCTGAACTTGAATGTGAGACAGACAAATAGAACTGAGCGACTGAGCCTTCACACATCTGTTTCTCTGTGCGTCAGATGTCGCTGGTGGACCTGGGGAAGCGACTGCTGGAGGCGGCTCGTAAAGGTCAGGACGACGAGGTCCGAAACCTGATGGCCAACGGAGCTCCGTTCACCACCGACTGGGTGAGGGCCGGATAAAAAAATCCATTTTCCGATCTATCGCAATTTTTATGTGAATGATCCGATATCAGAGATCGGTCTTTGCATTTCCAAGGAAAATAAATCCTCGGTCCACAGTTTTAGAATTGGGAAATGTGTTTACAATTTAGCCGATAATGTGACTTTGCACAATTTTATATTCAAGGAAACAACAGTGTTGCTCACTTGTTGGCTGCAGAAGAAGTTTAGGTTCCCAGGATCAATTCTGGGAAGAGCTTTATGCATCACTGGTATTTATCTGATGTAACTGAATCGTCAAGAATCAAATCGGCAGTTCAGAGCTGATGTTTGCACCTTTGTGCTACGTAGAACTATGTGCAGGGGGAATCCAAGGGAACAACTCAGTACAGTCACAACTTGTGTCCTCTGATAAAGGTAACGATGATATCTGTCCATGTGTCCTGTAGTTGGGGACATCCCCCCTCCACCTGGCCGCTCAGCATGGTCATTACTCCACCGCAGACGTCCTGCTAAGAGCCGGCGTAAGCAGAGACGCCCGCACCAAAGTGGACAGGACCCCGCTGCATATGGCCGCCGCCGAGGGACATACCGTGATCGTCGAGCTGCTGGTCCGGGTAAGAAGTGCTCAGGATTAGTACTGCCTTTAATCTGGATTTTATTTCATGTACTAGCTGGCACTCTTTCAGAGCTGTGAGCTTCAAGTCTTGAATGTAATTGTAAGATAAAAAGGATCCGACCTTTGACTTCAGGTGCTGATGATACAGTCCAAAACTAATTTGACTGTTGAGGGAGTTATAAACATTTACGGCAAAGTGTGTTTTACATCTTAAATTGAGTGAAAAGTCTGCTGAGAACATCAGTCCGTCCTGCAGACCTGAATGTCTTCTGTCTTCATCAGCTGCTTTAATGATCTATTTCTGAATTAAGGACGATGAAATATATGTTTTTCCTACTGACGATAAAATGTCACCGGCAGTGTACAGTAAAGGCAACTTGCAAACACCCATTCATAAAAGCCAAACATTTAAAATTAAAGAACAGTGAAAAATGGCCATTACAATTATTCAGATTAATTATTTTGTTTGGCCAACAGTTCAAAAGCCAAAGCTATTGTAGTTACTATAGCACACGACCAGGAAAAGCAACTAATCCTCACATTTGAGTAGCTACAACCATCAAATGTTTGGAATATTTGCTTGAAAATTGACTTAAAAACAATTAACTGATTTCCAAAATAGTTGCCAGTTAATTTTGGGTTGATCAACTAACCAACTGATCATTGCAGCTGTGTTTAATAAAACCCTGGTTATTTTCAGAGCGGTGCAGACATCAATGCCAAAGACATGCTGAAGATGACGGCTCTGCATTGGGCGGCTCAGCATGGACACCACGGCGTGGCCGAGACCCTCATCAAACACGGAGCCGACGTGCACGCACTCAGTAAGTTCGACAAGACGCCGTTCGACATCGCCGTGGATATCCAGAACACCGAGCTGATGCTGCTGCTGCAGGTGAGACGCAACATCCGGACAGCTGTGTGGTCTGACCTCGGACATCTGGACTATTTGTGACTGTTACTGTGTCTGCAGGTCCTGAAGAGGTCTTTAATATAGAACAACAGTCAGGACCTTAACTGGTGCTTAAAATCAAATCAGATACTACAGTTGAGTCTCAAGTTCAGTTTTAGAAATGTTGTGTTTTTAATCAAGAATTAACCCCACACAGTGTTTTCTAACGGGTATAAACTTGCTTTCACTTTCTTCTTAACTGTGATTTTAATGTTTGTATTTTGTTACAGTTGGTTTACATAATGACTTAACTAAGGCCTATACCACAATGAAAGTTAGGAGCAACCTGGGAGGGACTGGGAGGATAAAATATTTCTAAGAAATTGTTGGTCTTTACCTGTATTCAACAGATAAATGATCAAAAATTCAGAGTTGGCATCCTGTAGTTTCCATTTCTGCCAGAGTGGAGCAATAAACTGTTCTTTCCTATAACATTTAAGAAGCATTTCTAAAAAGTTGAGAGCTCATTTTGATTTCTATTTTCACACAAAATCAGTTTTCGGTGTTTTAGAAAGAACCAGGAAATAATTTTGTGTCTTCAAAATGACTTTTTGACAGAAGAGGACATTTAAAAAGTTAGAGGACATTTAGATGAGTTCAAGGGGAAATATCCACCTTAGTGTGTGTGTGTGTGTGTGTGTGTGTGTGTGTGTGTGTGTAGGAAGGCATGCAGAACCAGGTGAATATGAACCAGGTGAACATGAACCAGGTGAGTATGAACGTGGAGACCAGCACCACCACCAACCAGCCGCAGTTCATCATCCAGGGAATACCTGCCATACAGGGGGGGGTGGTCAACCTGGCGGAGCTGCTGAACAAGGCCAACGCAGGTACAAACACGCATAACGCACACACACACACACAGACACACAGCTACTGCCAGCTGTTAAACGTATGTGGAGATATGATTTTAATATTTATGTTTCAGGAGATTCAGAGGAGGCGATGGCGGCCAGTGCTCTGGACTCTAACATCCAGCACGCCACTGTTGTCAACGAGGGGGGGCAGAGGGTCATCACCATAGTAACGGACCAGCATGGCAACCTGCAGACTACTGGAGGGATGGCGCAGCCGTTCTTCGTTACCATGCAGCACGGACAGCAGAGTACGACACAAAAATAACCTTCCTTCAGTTCAACGTTTTCTGAGCCAAATCAGTGTTTTGATGCTGAATGTGTTTGTTTTCAGTGCTGGCGGTGCCGGCCAACACAGTGACAGAGGAGGTGGTGACGGAGGAGCCTCAGCCTCCACCCTCCAGGAAGAGGAAGCTGGAGGTGACCAACAACCACAACGACACAGGAGAGACGGTGAGCGGAGGACAGATTTACTGACGTGGTTGTAAAAACAGTATTATCAGCACAATCTGAGTAGAGGCAGCAGTGGTAGCCAGACATGAGACAATAGAATTGACCCATGATATGATATTTATCACAATATTAGCTCCAAAGTCCAATATATGTAGGGCTGCAGATTATTTTCGTTGGTAACAGATTAATTGTTTTCTCTGCAAAATGCCATGAAATAGTGAAAAACGCTGGTTATAATTTCCCACAGTCCAAAGTAACATCTTCAAATGTCTGTTTTGTCTGACCACCCGTCCCAAAACCAAAGAGATTCAGTTTACTGTTAGTTACGACAAAGGAAACCGCTAAATCATCACATTCAGGAAGCTGAAACCAGAGAACGTTTGGTATTTTTGCTTTAGAAAAAGAAAAGTGACTCAAAGGGTTGTGAAAACGAACCCGTTGGACCGAGGCACTTTCTAGCTGTTTTCACGGTGACATGACCTGCTCCTCCTCCTTCTCCTGCAGGAGTTGTTGCAGAGGCAGCTGCAGGAGGCAAACAGGAAGGCGCAGGAGTACCGGCAGCAACTGCTGCGTAAGGAGCAGGAGGCCGAGGAGTACCGTATCAAACTGGAGGCCATGGCCCAGAGTCAGGCCAACAGCACCAACGCCAACGCCGCCGCCATGACCGCCGGCGGCACCGCGGCCAACGCCGCAGCCAGCCCCGAGGAGGTGGTGGGAGGGGAGGAGGACGAAGAGGAGGGGGCTGCCAGCGTGGTGGAGGAAGAGGGAGAGATGGTGGTGCTGCAGGAGGGAGGCATCATCATGGAGGGGGAGGAGGGTCAGGTGACGCTGGTGGAGACGGGGGGAGAGACGACGGAGGTCAGCTCCTAACAGAGAGAAGGAGGGGGGGGGGTGACACTGACGAAAAGACACATCAGGAGAGGGTTGGTTTGACTCACAAGTTTGCATCCCATTTAACAGAGAGTGATGGAGGGGAAGGAGATGAGTCACAGTAGGACGATTTCAAGTGTGCACCATTTTGAATCCCCAAGAGATTTCATACAACAGAGAGGAGAGACGAAATGGCTTCCCCAAAAACAGTAGGATGAGAGAGACAGACTGGAAACAGACTCAACAAACATGATGGTGGAATTCAGTCGTGCACCATTGTGAATCCCAGAACGATTTGATAACATTTAGAGAATGAAGCGAAATGGCCTCCCCAAGAGAACAAAACAGTACAAAAACAGACTGACAGAGGTCTAAACAAACAAGATGGTGGAGTTTAATCGTGCACCATTTTGAATCCCCCCAAAAAATTCGGTACAACAGAGAGGAGGAACAAAATGGCTTCTGCAGAACCAGTAGGACGAGACAGTCACACTGAAAACAAACTAAACAATCGTGATGGTGGATTTCAGTCGTGCACGATTTTGAATATCTGAATGATTTGAAACCAACATGTCAGACAGGAGAAGCAAAATGGCTTCACCAAGAAGACAAAACAGTCAGAAGAGAAAACCGGTCTGAAAAGAGACTCCATAAACATGATGGCAGATTACAGTCATGCCCCATTTTGAGTTCCCACTAGTTCTTTTAACCGAATGCTTACTCGCTCGGGATGCAAGATGGCTGCTGCATATGGAAATGAAGCTGGATGAATGGGTCAAATAGATGGAGAGAAACAAGGAAAAAGGTGAATGAACTCAGGAGGAGGTGGGTCCTTTGCTTGAAGGCAAATTTACTTTTATTGTTTTGATTTGTTTTATTTGTAATTAGTGATTCCAAATCAAATCGAACATAATGATGAGGGGTTTGGGAAGACGGTCCTCCCTGTACGCAGCCCTATCTGTTTCTTTGACATCGCTTTAAAGCACCATTTTGCTTCCCCAATCGGACTCGGCACAAATGCAGGATGACTAAAACTGAAGGCGGTTGGTTTGTGTAAAATAAGTTATACTCATACAGCAGGAAATTTAGAGTTCTAGTTTGTTTTAACAGCGTTTTGGACCCAAATGGTTATTCCTGCTTTAGCCATTTGTATCCCTTTATTTCTGTTACATTCAGTTTTAATGCGTAAATTCCTGAACCAACACAGCTGTTTGTCGGACGCCTTCATAACTCTAAGTCTCGATAAATTGGGACCACGTTACCCTTTTTGAAAACTCACTCAACCTTTGCTGTAGCTTGCACCATTTTGCTTCCTCAGTGGAGTACAGATAAAATAAGGCAACTGACAAGAGTGGAAGCT
Source organism: Xiphias gladius (assembly GCF_016859285.1). Taxonomy (NCBI): domain Eukaryota; kingdom Metazoa; phylum Chordata; class Actinopteri; order Istiophoriformes; family Xiphiidae; genus Xiphias; species Xiphias gladius. The sequence goes on from NC_053423.1 coordinate 25,734,676, forward strand.
GTGAAAAAAAGACAAAACCTGTTTCATGAATTATTTTTGGACACTACAGTTACTCACTCTGAACTGTTTTCCAGCTTTTTTGTTGTTTTTTGTTTTTTTTTCTTTATATATTTTTTGTTTTTCGGTGCGACTTCCTGTAATTTTATAGATTTTTTTCATATGATTTCCTTCTGGGCGCTCTGAAAAACCCTTTTTGCTCCCCCAAAAAGTTATCCCAAAATGAAGTGGGGAAGGAGCTGTTTCCCAAAAAGCTAATTTTTTTTGGGATTTTTGCTGTTTTTGGCTCGTTTTTGGCTCGTGTCCTGTGTTCACTCCTCAATAAGCCAACAAATGTCTGAATATAGAAAAACCCATCTTTTCTCCCAGACCAACTGGCTTCGAGTTTCATAGAAACCAGGTTCCTGACCTGAACTGATCCAGATTCATCATGGAAACATTTAAGTCATTCAGTAATTGTGATGATTGTTCTTTAAAACCAGCTTTGTTCTCCATCATCAGGATGGTTGTAAGCTCGCTGGACCCAACAGGGCTGACTGGAGCAAACTCATCTAGGACTGATACTCACAATCATTTTTATTATTGATTAGTCTGCCAATTATTTTGTTAGTTTAGTCTATAAAATGGAAGAAAATGTTGAAAAATTTCCATCACCAATTCTTACAGTTGAAGTTCTTCAGGTGTCTTGTTTTGTGGGACCAACAGTCCAAAACACCGGTCTTTCATCTGTTTAAAATCTGTGCTAGAAACCATCTGTTTGGGTTCAAAAGTCCAAAAACCAACTGTACCAAATTGCAAAATTTTGGTTAAATGTCTGGGACCAACAGTCCAAAACCCCAGAAACCATCTGTTTGGAAAATCAGCAATACATCAATCTGCACTGTTTCACATTAGAGAGGTGAAAGCTGCAATGTTTACTTTTTTGGTTAAATTCAACTGTTATTCATTTGCCAATTACTGATCTGTTGATAGACTAATTGATTAATTGGCTAATCGTTCAGCTCTACGTGGTTTAAGACTTTTAATTTTTAACCACCAAACGGGGTAACTGTTAGTTATCCAGGCTTTGTTACTATGACAACTAAAAAATTATTATGTGTGATGAAACAAAAGGAAATCGTCGTTTTACTCTGACTGATTGATTTTCTAACAGTATCTCCCTCTGATTTTTAAAATGGACTCTGGGTGTTTTTAGCCCGTTAACTACATACTGTGTTTATTTTTCATTCCTGTTGAGCATTTTACGCATCAGTTTTTAGACTGACTTCCTTTCTCATTCTGTGCAGCTTTCAGTTTCAGTTCATTCCTATGAAAATTGCATCAACTTGAAACAGATAAAATTCTCTCAGTAAACCTTAGTCATCTTTGTTTTTTGGTCAAAGTTGTGATGGGGTAATACAGTTGAGAGCAAAGACTATTTTTAAAACTGTCCCTGTTGGCTTGTTCAAGGACATTCTGATTCAGATTCCTCGCTGTGACCGGCCAACCGTCCAAAACCCAAATATATTGAGTTTAACATCATAGACAACTAAGAAAACCAGCAAATGTTCACATTTAAAAAGTGAGAACTAAAGCATTTTTGGTATTTTTTGCAACAACAACAACAACAAAAAAAAGAAGCTAAATATTCATGTTTGAGAGGGTGGAACCAGCACATTTTTGATAATCGATTATTAAAATATTTTTGCCAATCAGTTTTCTGCGATGAGTCATAGCCTGAATCAACTAATTGTTGCATCTTCATCGTGACGATTATTTTCCTGATTGATTTGAAACTGTTTAGCCCATGTGATGTCTTCAAATAGCTTTTTTTGTTTTTGTTTTTTTCCAGTTCAAAACCTAAAAATGTTCAGTTTACTATGAAATAAGACCAACATCAGCAAATCTGGTGTCTTTAAAAAGTTTTTCTTTAAAAAGTCACTTAACTGACTCTTTTATTTCTGATAACTGTTTATTTTTTCTGTCAATTGATGAATCTACTGTTTCAGTTCTATGTGAGCTTTTCTACACATCTGCACAGAGCTGATCAATAGCGAACTCTGACGTTTTAGTCCGCCAGAACTGGTTCCCGATTACACCACGACAAGAAACACTAGCTTGAATTTGTCCGATAAATTATTGAAGTGAATCTCAGCTGAGGAAGGTTAAATGTGACCGTACCTGTTTGTGTGAACGAAACGTTGCTCTCCACTGGATTTTTACCTTTCAAACTACACATTCAAAATTTTCTTTCGCTTTAAAACGTATGTAACATAACTTTGCCCAAAAAGCTGAGGTTGACCAAACACTGACGGTGACGAATTATCTCTCTACAATAGGTTTCATGTCTCTGCAAGTAGATTTTAGAAATGAACTGAAACCACCGGCTGCCTGGAAGGAAGGAAATCAGTTTAAAGAGCTCTACGGTAAATGCTCAGAAACAGGTTGAAGTCAGTACAAACTTTAGCTGGAGATAAAACATCTAAAGCCATCAACAAGTCTGGCCCTGTTTTTCACGTCTTGGTTCAGCCCTGTTGGGTCCCACCGTGTAAAATCAGTTATTGATTTCTACCCGTCAGCTGATATTCATGTTTGGTAGCTTTCTGGATCAACCTCTATCCTCAGCAGTCCATCGTGCCCTTTCCTCCCCCGATCAGTGATTCTGCGTCATTTGAGTTGAGTATGATAGTTATTTTTATAAGCTCAGCAAAGCCAACCTTTTTCTATGTACATATAAAGTTGTATTTTTTTAACTGCACCTGAATGCTTCAACATGATGATGATGATGATGATGAATGATGGCTGTCTGCATTGGTAATCTGAAATATAAACACTTGTTTTTTTGAATAAGAGCCACTCTGTTGTGTTTTTGAAGCTTTCACACAACAACCTCACCTGAAATCGTTTTATTTATGAGCTTAAAGTCAACGATAATCACGCCGAAGCAGGTATCGCTCACTTGTCATAAGCAGAACCCATCACAGAGTTTTTGACAGCAAATGACTGGATAGGATGTATCAGGCTTTGGATCCACACGTTTAAAAAAAAAAAAAAAAAAAGGATGTGTGAAATGACGCCAGTGTATTATTTTGCCCCTTTGGCTCGTCTGCCTCCCTAAGCTTCATTTGGGACATTGCAAGCAACATAACACAAGTGAAAACATTTCAATAAAATAAACATACAAAATGAAAAGAACATTTACAAAAGTAAACTATCGAAGCAGGTTTACACGTTGTACATGAAATCGGATCAAATTTTTTATTTTTTCTTTGTTTCTGACCACTTCAGCAACTTGTCGGTCATGGAGGCTTAAGAGTTAAAACTTCATCTCGACCTTGGAAGCAACAAAGCGAGACTCGCTCTGGGGGGAGAGGTCGAAAGCTCCAGAGCAGCTACTAAAGGGAACTTGTGAGAATGTTTTGCCAACTGCTGCTTCCAGGGTCAAGAGTGAACGTTCAGTCCTGTGTTTGTTGGCTTCATTTACAAAAACACAAACTGCTCTGACAAATTTAGATCTGTTAATGTATTCGCAACGTGAGCTGATCCGTCCACTTGGTTCACATCGGAAGAATGATACATACATAATCACAGCTGTATAAAAATACACTTAGTTATGATAAACACAAAAGCAATACACGGACGTTCATAATCAATAGATCAGTTAAGTGAGTTGTGAGGCAATAACATAAGAAAATACAACATTACAGACAGCTGGTCAAAAGTTTAATCGGTTCATGCATTAAAACAAGTCGATCCAAAGGAAATCAATCAGAAATGACTGATAATCGATCCCCCTCCAAACGCTAGAAACCCGAGGTTTGACCCAGATACAAGCTGAGTGGGACATTTTACAGTGTGGAACTCATCTTGTCAGGGCTCTCTGGTGGATCAACTCTGTAATGGAGACACTTCCTAAACGACCTCGAACCTACTTGGACATTTTTTCACTACCATTTCCCGGTATTGATCGGCCGACATACAGTTTACACCGATGCCGATATATCTGCAACGAGCTGATATGACGATTTATCGCTGTGGCTCCGTGTTTCACAACGTTCAGACATTTTACTGAGCAGACGATCGATGGCTTAATCGACAAAATCTTACGGTAGAAAGCAATCACCACCATCATCTGCAAAGAGGAAGGCGGCGAGCGTCGCTGAGGTGGGGCGAGGGAGCACGGTGGACACAATAGGCCGGGACACCTGTCAATCAAGGAGAAACTGCCCCTGAGCACATTGTTTTTCAGATTAACACCCCGATAATGAGAGGACCGTTAAATAACTACAGCTCCCATGAGGCCTTGTCAGGCTGCCAGTGGCTTTTGGGATATTCCCGCCCAGATCGAGGATTACGGCCGATCAGTCCCGATCGACGTGCCCAGCGTCCAATCAGCGGCGGCGCGGAGGCACGCGGCCAACCCCGTGCGGCGGGGGGCGGGGCTGCGGCGGAGGGGGCAGGGCGGGAGGTATCATGGAGGATCAGTAGGGAAACTGTGGCCGTCAGAGGAGAGCAGCCCCCGCTCCGATCCCCGGGACTTTCTCAAGTGTTTACCGACGCTTTCTAATCGCCTCGCACGGCACACTTCAACATGGACATGAAGAAGAGGATCACCCTAGAGCTGCGGAGCAGGAACCCGGCGGAGGTGAGCCCCTTCGATTTGAATAACATTTTCGTTGCCTGAAATAGCCCGGGAGGTGATGTGCGACCGGAGCCTGGCCGGCTGCTCCGCCTCGCTCATCACATGGAGTCCGCCACCGATAGCAATCTGAACGGAAACTTTGCCGCGGGACACTCGATCCGATAAGCCCGTAATCGATCGGGTTTCAGTTTGACCAACTGCCGCCCGCACCTCGGCTGAGAACGGCGATCCCAGATGGATGTGGAAGCATCTCACGGCTCCTACCGGCCGCCCGCCCGCCCCTCCTCCTCCTTCTCCTCTCCCGTGAAACCCCTTCTCTCCGACAGGCTCAAATTATTCCGGCAAAATGCGTTTAATAGCCCTAAACTCGAGGGGTTCTGGCGCATCTGAACGTTTAACATGGCCACACGGTTTCATTACGTCCCTCGTCCATCCGAAGCACCTTCACGGATAACGACGTGCAAGTTTAACTTTTAATCAGCCTCCGGCCGCTCGGAGCGGCTCTGGTTTAACGGGGACCGAGACGCGCCGACGGGGCCTGACTTCTGCTAAAAATGCGGACATTTGGTTCCCAGTGGGCGCCGTTTGGCGAGCTCACCGCGGGCTTTCGTCCCGGACGAGCACTGCGTATCGACCTCGACGACGACGACGTCGGCTGGTACTTTGCTCTCTGCGAGCGGACATTTTAAGTCGCCGGCGGCTTAAAGTTCGACGGAAATGCCGCGCAAACCGACAGTTTATCGAGCTCCGCGGCGTCAAATTGACTTGAGGACCAAACTTAGCGTCCACTGCGAGGCTTTAATCGGGGTTTTGGTGCGACCCCGCTCGGTGCTGGACGCGGGGCGCACCGAGGTCGGTCGCAGAGACATTTTGAGTGAGGAGCCGGAGCTCGATAGTAACGCGTTACCGATTTACCGTTACGGAAAGCGGATTAGCCGTCGCGTCGAGGGGGAGTTGGACTGGGATCGACGAATATTGCTGTTAAACGGCGTCGAAACGAGCCACAGACGCTGCGTTACAGCGCGGGTGGTGGTTGTAACGTGATTACCGTGTAACGCGGAGTGGAGGTGTTCGGACAACAGCGGCGTTACGAGTCAAAATGGCGTTACCGAAGGAAGGCGCGGATTACCGTCGTCGGTTTAACCGTGCGGGGGACCGCGTCTGTGGATTTCTATTCAGATGAACGTAACCGGCCGGATCCACACGCTAATTAGACTTTGATACATTTACCTCCGCGCGACGGAGCAGGCTCCGCCTGGTTCCGCCGGTCGGTCCGGGTCGATTAAAACACGGTGCAAACGCAGTAACGTGCCCGGTTTAATCGGTGCGACTCGAAATCTTTCGTCCCTTTTTATAAAGCAGAGCTCCGTGCGCGTGCCCGTGCGTGTGCTTACGTTATATAACCGGACTGCCAACCGACCAGCTTCGGTTAAATAACACACACACACACACACACACACACACTCCTGTGGTCACGGTCCAGACTTAATTCACTTCAACACAGAATTACCAACTCACCCAGCAGACAACTTGCTGGTGTCGTGTTTTATGAAGTGGGGGGATGCCGGCAGATGGTGTGTGTAGAGCCTCCCCCCTCCTTCCCCAACACACACACACTGTGGATGTAGATTATAGTAGGTTAAACCCCCAGCACGCACACACACACACACGGTGGTTGTAATGGTGGAGCTGTTGGTCTTCATTGATGCCTGTTGGCCTGCAGGCTGAAGCCCCGATACACTGAAACGGGCTCTTACGTAAGGCGTTGGAAATAAGAGCAACCGCCGGCCCCAACAAAGTCCTCCAGAAACCTGGACCCCAGACCAGATACCCCTGCTCTGTCTCTATCTGTCCATACTAGGGCCGCAGCTAACAATCACTTTCATCTAGAGCCGAAACAATTAGTCGAACAATCATTTAGTTGATCGGCAACTGTTTTGATAATCGATGAATCGTTTCGGTCGTTTTTCGAGTAAAGCGGCCAAACGTCCAGATTTAAGGCCCGTCTCTGTTTTCTGTCACGGTAACTGAATCTGTGGGTTTGGGACACGACGATTGGAGCCGTCACCCCGGACTCTGGCAAACTGGCAGGCTTCTTTCGTTGTTTGGAGGCACTTTTTAAACACTAAGCAGTTGATGGGGAAAATAGCCTGTAGATTAATTGTTAATTGAAACAATCATTAGTTGCATCCCTACTTTCATCATTGATTAATCTGACAGTTATCTCCTGGACTAATTATTCGTAAGGTCTGTAAAATGTCAGAACGCTCTGTTCGAGGTGATCTATGTCAGTAGCTTGGTTTATTCACCCAACCGTTCATAACCCAACAATGTTCAGGTACTATCATATATGACGAGGAAAATCCTCACATTATAGAAGCCAGAGCCAGTAAATATTTGGATTTTTTTATTGATCGATTACCCGAATGATCGTTGCAGCTCTAATAATGATGACTTTCATTACTCCAGTTATGTTGTCAATTGATCGGTTAGTTGTTGAGTCTATAAAAGGTTAAAAGACGATGAAAAATGTTACTGGTCAGTTCGCTCGTTTTGTCTGACCAACAGCCAGAAACCCAACATATTCACTTTCCTGTCACATGACAAAGAAAAGCAGCGAATCATCAAACCCGAGAACCTTCCACTCAATTTTCTGTCGATCCACTAATTGATTGCAGCTCTAGCTTCAACGCAGGAGCGTTTTCATTCCCTACAGCATCTGGTGGACATGAGAGGAACAACAGGTTAAAGCACTTCTGGGTCAAGGTCAGCTTTACTGTCACTACACAAACAGGACTGTGCACCGAAGTGTCCTTTATGTTTCATCAGTACAAAGTAGGTCCCAGGAGTTAAAAAAAAGTTAAAACCGTATCAATAAACTAACATTTAAAAATGTAATTAAAATAAAGACACTCAAATAAGGTTAGTCTTCAGTGTGGTGTCAGAACCGGAGCCGTGTTGCCTTGATCCAGCTTCACCGGTTTAGTCTGGACTTTGAATGCATTTTTCTAACCCCCCCGGTCTGTCCACGTCTCAGATCGCAGAGCTGGTGGTCGACAACAGTCGCTCTGCCGACGGCGAGGTCGAAGGTCTGACGGACGAGTTCACGGAGCTCGAGTTCCTCAGCATGGTCAACGTGGGTCTGAACTCGCTGGCTAAACTGCCATCGCTGCCCAAACTACGCAAGGTAACGTGCACAAACCGAGTGTCCGAAGGTATTCTGTGTTTTTGTGTGTGTGTGTAGCATTTAGCTACTTTATTTACTACATGTTCCACATCGGGTATCTCTCAAAGAACCGGGCCTTCAGAAGGTTTTAAAAAGTCTGAAAAGTAACCAGCAGCAGTCTTGGACCTTGTCTCTTGACAAATACGACAGACAATAGACGTTACATTTAAGACAGACATCGGACAACACAGTGTCCCCCAACAACATCACCACAACCGCAACACAATGCAAGTGACGCAGCTACCATTGGCGCTACCCGGGTGGTCATATAGGAACCGGATACTGGACTCGAAGATGGCGGCCACCCACGTGAATGAAAACTGCTCAGCTGGCACATGAGCCAAAAAACTTTGTAGCTTCCATTTTTAATAGGTTCGTCCATCCATCCATTGTCTACCACTTACCCAGGTCCAGGTGGCATTAATTTAATCATATCTTTAGGAGCTGTAAAATGAAAAACTGTGATTGTAACAATAAATAATTGTGGTCCATATTCTCTCTGCTGGGTCTTTTCATCGTACTTACTTTCATCCTTTAGTTGTTTAATCTCGAGACGTATCAAGTGTTCCTAGAAAGGCGTTTGCCGCGGCAGTCGTTGCCCGTCGCGGATTATCTGACGTAGGTGATGAAACCTGGAGCTTCTGACGATTTTCCTCTCTCTGTGTTTTCTCAGTTGGAGCTGAGCGACAACAACCTGTCTGGCTCTCTGGAGACTCTGTCCGAGAAATGTCCCAACCTGACCTACCTCAACCTGAGCGGGAACAAGATCAAAGAGCTGAGCAACGTGGAGGCGCTGGTCAGATCACACGCACGCGCTCAGTGTCACGGGTCTGTTTGTAGCTGCTACCATGCTAACGTGATGTTTCCTGCTGCAGCAAAACCTGAAGAGCCTGCAGAGTCTGGACCTGTTCAACTGCGAGATCACGTCTCTGGAGGACTACAGGGAGAGCGTGTTCGAGCTGCTGCCTCAAGTCACCTACCTGGACGGCTTCGACCAGGAGGACAACGAGGCTCCTGACTCCGAGGCCGAGGACGAAGGTGGGGACACTGAATTTAGTGTTTAGTGGAGTCTCTGTAGTCGTCTCTCTCTGAACGTCGACTCTGTGTTCACAGACGAGGACGGCGAGGACGGGGCGGGGCCGACCGGCGACTACGACGAGGAGGACGATGAAGAGGAGGATGAGGACGGCTCAGAGGGAGGAGAGGTGGGGCTGAGCTTTCAGGTGAACCGGGGCGATCAGGTGGGCAACTCAGGCTTCGGCCTGCAGGTCGATCCACAGCCGGCTCAGACACAGGCCTGCGCCGCCTTCCAGGATACACCTGTCCTCACACAGGTAGAGGACAGGAACTGGACGGCGTGTCAGGTGTTAAACAGCAGCCTGTTTAATTCCTAAAAACAACCAGAGTCTCAGTTTACCTTCACAGCCTCTGTGCTTATTTATTGATTTTTCCTCCAGGAGAGGAAGTATTTTCCAGTTATGAGACTGTCCAGTAAAAGGTCAAGGTCATGCACCCAGTGGGAAGTGGTCTCAGACTCTGGGACCCCACCGTAGTTTCGGAGAACAGTAACAAACATCAGATTTTTTACAGTAAGATAAGACGGGAGACTAGTTCACAATCTTGTCCTTTCAGATCTCGTGGACAAAAAAGAGCAGAAACGGGCCTGGTCTTTATCACTAGATCCAGGTCTACGTAAGACACCCGTCGGTATAAAGCGTCTGTCTGATAGAAGTTCACGAGACGTGAACCACGACCTGAAGTTGGATGCTGATCGGATTCAGGACAGAGGTTTATCTAAATGAAGTCCAGTTGTCTGCCTGGTCTGAGCTGAGCCGGTTTGATGGGTTGACCTCAGGTGTGACCAGGTTCAGCACCAAAATGGCCGCCTCTGACACATGACCCTGATCAGAAGGAACAGAGAGCGTCCGAGATCCTGGTGAAAGGAAAAGAGGGTTTTCTCCTTTTGGATTAAAAATTAAAATTTGGGTTGAAGGACGAGAAACTCTGAAGGAGTGTTTTGGTTTTTCAAAATAGAATTTTAAAGATTTCAAAATAAATGTTAGAAAAATTCATTACAAAAGTTAACTATTGTTGCAATAGTTTTCAGTATTTTAAAGAATGTTTTTATTCTGTATAAGGAGGAAATACTGAAAAAAAATTATTTTTTTTTTTTAGTGGCAGAAACTTGTAACGGTCAAACGACAGTCAAGAACTTTTACACATGAAAGAATAAACTATATAGTTTTTGTAATGTACATTATCAATTTGTGTTACAGGTAAAATCTATGGTTTTTAAAACGAATTTTATTTGCAGGGAAAATGTAAACATCAAAAACAGGACGAGCTATTTTCTAAAATTCACGTTCTACATTTATATCTATTTATATGTTAAGTACAAGAAGAGAGATTCAAAGACGTTAAAAACATTTATCTCTGAGAAAATCAACTCAGAACGACGAGCTGTCAGAGTCGGTCTGATGGAGATCAGCCTGGTCACGGCGACGTAGACGCGATCAGTAGTCGTAGAGCCTCGCTGGCGTCGTCCAGTCAGAAACGAGCAGCCTGTCTTTTATTGTAATTTGTAAACCTCCAGCTGTTAAACTGTGTTTTTCCTTCTTCGGTGTCTGTCTTCGTCTCAGGAGGACGACGAGGATGAGGAAGACTACGCAGAGGAGGAGGAGGAGGAAGGTGAGTGACCCGTGAAGGGGATTCGGGTTCAGATCGAATTCCGTCCGTGCAGCGTGTTTGACCGTTAATCACACAGATTTGAATCGTAGCTGCGGCTTCAGTCGTGTCTCACATTATCGTCTTAAGAAGCGGGAACAGGTAAGTGCCAGTTGTCTGGTTGATACGCACTCTGCTCCAAACTCTTCACGCTAGAGCCCCCACCCGGTTCTCTCTTACTGTCTGAAATGATCCTTATAATAAGATGAAAACTACTCAACCCTATTAATAATACACGTAAAAACACGCTCTCAACATTAGAGCCGCATTTTCATCACTGATGAATCTGCATTAGCCTGTGACGTCAGAAAGCGATGAATAATGTCCCTCGTTATTCCCAGAGTCCAAGGTGATGTCTTCAAACGTCTGGGCTTCGGACTAAACAAAAGATTCGCTTCACTGTGGTAGAAAACAGAGCGTCTATGTTCTGTTGCTTGAGTGATAAATTCATTGAATAACGGTCTCGGCTCTAAATCAAAGCTTTTGTCAACTATCGACTATTGTCAGACGTGACCCAGCAGCAGTTTGTCCTCGTTCATGTAACTGGCAAACGAAGTAGCTGCACAGAACAGTGCCTGGTGTACAACACCGCTTTGGTCCTGATTCCGTTTGAATATCAATGATTAATATGAAATCTGCCACGAACCATCTCTGCCATATTGATTTAAAGGCTTACTTTGTTTAATAGTGTGTCGACTACGAACCCAGGCCTGGAGTTATACAGATTAATATGAAAATCCCATTAATCACAGTGTTGCTCTGCAGCTTAATCCATTATTCAGTGTATATGTGAATGGGTCGCGATAAGGGGGGGGTCGTTAATTATGTTTACAAATTAAGTCCTTGAAATGGAGCAAATGGCATCACATCCCTTAAAGGCGTTTGTGAATTCCAGGATGTTTTTTTTTTTTTTTTTTAAAATCACCACCTGTACCAGGTTTTCTGTGAGTAAAGTAACACATGCAGAGGTTTTAAGGGAAGCGTTCTGATTGGTCAGGATCCTGACAGCCTCCTCTGATTGGTTGATTCTCTCTGTGCAGAGGACCAGGCGGGGGTTCAGGGACAGAAGAGGAAGAGAGACGTGGAAGATGAGGGCGAGGAAGACGACGACGACGAAGACGACTAGTCCTCCGGCCGACCGTCGTCTGTGTGTCGTCCTGTCCCGTTTCTGTCCGTCTCAGTCCACCTCCGGACCCGACCTCCGCCAGACTACAACCACTGCAACCACAGCAACTACAGGGACAGCAACAGCAGCAACAGGAACAGTGTGATCTGAGATAGTTCCTTTCAGTTTGCAATAGAATATCACGTCTTTATTTTTAGATAATATATAAGAAGATTTTATCAGAACTTTACCTGGTGGTTCTCAGCTGAAGTCTCCACACGTTTCCCTTTAAAACCTGGTTCCGGAACAAAGCTTCTGTCTGTCGGGTAAGTCTGTCTCTTCTCCGCATCCTGAACTCTGATCCTGAACTCCGTTCCTCGTCGAAACGTTGGCTGGATGGCGCAAATGAACGGAGAAGTCCTGATGTGGATCGGCTCCTCGTTAGCAGAGATTTTGGAGAACGGCTGTGAAAACCAGAACACGCTGGACCGGATTTCTGTTTTTTGTCTCCGTAGCTGGCTCTTCTTCGTCGTCTTCTCCTGCTCGTTTCAAGCTGTTGACGACCTTTTCAAGCAAGTCCGGGGTTTATTTCTACAAGCTTCAGGGACCGGACACTGTCCCCACTCAGAAAACTTTTTATAGGGAACTTCAGATGTACCGAGGAGCTTCTCCAGTCCAGACTACAAGACTTTTTCCACGATCTGTTTGTCCCAGAAAAATTTCTTCGATCTGAGACACACACACACACACACACACACACAGCTCGTTTTAACTAATCTTTCCAATCTCTGATTGGTCCCTGCACTCAGGTGGTGCTGCACATGCACGTTACCATAGTTACCAAATGATTTTTGTACAAATACGGGCTAAACATCTCTTCTCCGGATCGGGAGGTCGCTGAGCAGTTTGTGTGTTAAACTGATGCTAAAATCACGGATCTGCTGTCATAAAATCCCGGGTTTGGTCTGTTTGCTTTCATACCACAAACAAACCCCCAGAGTCCACTTTGAACCGGACCGAGACCCTCCTTCATCCACTGGTCTCGGACCGGTCGCTTGGAGCTTTCACGCTGGCCCGAACGAAGCGAACTAAAGAGGAAATGCGCCAGACCGGACAGGTTGTCTGCGAGCGCAGCCTGGATCCCACCGGTGCTGCTCCGAACACCACCTGCTTAGAGCAGAATCCATCACATCTGCAGCGGCGGTTTCTCATGTGGATTTGACAGTATCCTGGGACTAGAACTGTATACTCAGAGGTCTGAAAATCTTGTAGTCTGCACTGGGCTTAGTTTGCTCTCTACGAGCTGAAACTGTCGTCCCAAACCTCCAAAGCTTTCTGAAAAGGTCTGTCAGCGGAGCTTCCAAACCACCGAAGCCTGCAGCCGTCCTGAGCGCGCACACGTAGAGTTTCACCTCCAGCTTCGGCAGAAGCCTCGCCTCTGACATCGGGACCTTTTCCATCCTCACAACTTCACAACGTGCTTTTCTGAGCCTCCAGCGTGTCGCTTGCTTTTCCTTTGTTTCTGAGCTTCGAACCACCATCCACATCAAATCTCAGTCACGCCTTTTTAAAAACAAACCGTCGTTCAGGATCAGTACCCGGTTCTTTCTGCAAACATATCAGTCTCTGGACTCTGACGGGAGAGGAGAGCGCCCCCTTCAGGACCCCAGCGTGTCCACCCCCCAATCGCGGACCCCACGTTTCCGTCTCCACCCGCCGCGTTGAACCGTTCAGGATCTTCATCACCCGTCATGTTTCAGTCCGATAAACTCTCTGAACTGGATGAGTAGTGATCACATTGACTCTGCTGTCTCTGCCCCGTCTCACAGTCCCACATATGCAGACCTGCCGTCGCTCAGGTCCACATAGGAGATCATATTTATATTATTCCCAGTGTGTGTTTGATTTATTGTAGGGATTCTACAGGGAAGATTAGGGGGCGGGTGGGAGGAATTATTAGTTCTGATGTGTTTGTTTTGTTTTTTGTTTTTTTGTTTTGTTTTTTCCAGAGTTAACAGCGACCTGTTTTTTGTCCCCAGTCAGCAGCTGTTGATGTTTTTAGTTTGATGTGAGACCGAGCGGCTCGTCCTCAAACTGCCCGTCCCCTCGTGATGTTCAGACCGCCGCCGCCGTGTCACACTTCAGGCTCCGCCTCCTAAAAAGGACTCCCACTTTGAAGTAAACCTGGCAGAAATGAGCGGTGCGTTCAGGTGCTCCCTCGTCAGCTCTTCGGGTCAGAAACGTTCCAGTTAGCAAGCGGGAAGTTTGTCTCAAACTTGAGATCGAGCGTTAACTGCTTAACAAGCCTGAATCCTGACTGGCAGGGGGGTGGGTTTATTTGGGATTACATCTGTTCGAAACTGTTAAGGGACCGAAACCGTACAATTCTAACGTCACGGAAAAAAACACCGAGCAACAAACTGAAAAAAATGTTAGTAGTAATGTTTGTTTTAAAAAAAAAAAGGTGAGAGAGCTCGTCTTCTGTTGATTTCTCTGTAAACTTAATGAAACATCGTGCAGGTTAATTCTGGTAATTTGATTGCAAACATAAGAGTTCCCTTTCGGATAAGACCAGGATCAGGTTCAAGGGTTCAGTTAAAACGGGAACCGTTTAGGTTTTTCAGGCCGGAACCAGTTCCATCAACGCGAGGAAGAGCCGTGAGTCAGTGTAGCCGGTTAACGTGTCCTAACGTCCATCGGTTCAGTCATTATTCACATCCTGGTCGGCCTTTTGTCACTTCCCGTGATGGATTCACTTACACCTGGGATATAACACCTGGTCGCGTCAGTTTCCGACTTCACGAGCCGGCAAATGTCGCCTGAACGCACCGCTACAGTGACAGGTGTGCAGTGGATTGTGGGGTTTTGAGGACTAAAGGATAAGACAGCCATGTCTTCCAGAGTTTATCGGAGTCTAGTTGACCTGTTTGAAGGAGGCGGAGTCTGAAACAGGACACACCTGTCGCGTCTGTTTCAGGTGTCGCTGCGCTGCGTCGGATTCTGCCGCCACGCGAGCAGCAACTTTTTACTTCCTTCTTTCGCCTGCTTTACTAAACAGGAGCAAACCAGACCCGGCTGGAAATGAGTAAACTCGATAAGGAGAGAAACAAACGAAAACAGATTCTCACACAGACTCAGTGTCCAAAAAATGTCCACAACCTGCAGAAGAAAAAGATCTGCATTTTTACACTCACCCGTTTGTCTGCCGGTGAGTCAGGTTTGTTCCTGAAGAAGCGGCGGGATTCTGTACAGCTCTGACGTTTCTCTAAACTGCTGTAAACTTTTAGCTTTCTCTCATTTACACTGTTAAAAACGGCATCATCTTGAATACGCCCGCGTCTGGTTTCTTGGCTGTTCGGCGACTCGGCTGTGAGGCTGAAGATGTCGGACCGAGGCAACGACAAACTTTGGATCGGAAGTTTCAAGACCTGTGGCCCGGAGACTCCGGTTCAGAGGTTCTCCGCCTTTCTTGGCTCAAGATCAGTTTTATGCCTGACAATTTTCCCCGTTCCAGCCGTTGAAATCGTCTTTTTCGCGACAGTTAAACTTTTAAAAACTTGATTTAAATGAACTGTGAAGATGCTCCACGATACTCTGGACCATTCGTCATCTGGGTTGTAGCAGACGTCAATAAGTCCTCGTCCGCCATCGCAGAAACCAGGCCTCTGGTCCCCGGTAGCGTGAACTCGAGGCTGAAACGAATAACCCATCAACTGATCGACCGAAACGTAATCACCAAATATTTGGACTATTGATTCATCGTTTCAGCCTTGGATTCTGAAAAAACGCTCCGTGCCGCCCTCTGGGTCTCCGTGTTTTCTATCGCGGCGAATCGGTCGTCAGTCGTGCGTCTGAAGGAAAAAACGCATCAACATGAACCAGACAAAAACGTGGTGTTTAACGTGGTGTGTTGTTTTTAAGTGTAAAGGTCAAAGGTCACGTCTGTCAGACCTGCTGAGGTCGGTTTTAACTGGTTTTTAAGGCAATATTGTAAATAGACTCTCAGCTCAGTTTCAGGTTTTTATTTTGTTAATGGCTTCAATACTTTTACAGATGTTTTTGTTTTCTGCAGCGAGGTGATAGTGACCCACGCCTCTGACCTTTGACCCCAGCTCAATCCTCTGTCAGCTCTTTTTTTTCCCGCCATCATCCCGTCTGTGGGGATAACCTGTGTTTGACTTTTTGTGTGGTGTAACAAAAACAATACTGAGGGGTTTTCAATAAAAAAAAATATAAAAGAATCACGAGTTGTTTTCGGAATAATTTGAGAGGAGTCTGGAGACGAGTTTTCTTTAGTTCATTGTTTAGATTATGTCACAACTTTCTTTGCAAAAACACCTGCAAATACCTGAATTCAATCCTTCCTTATTTTCTAAAATTTTGGAAGAATCTGCAAATCGATATTTCAGAATCGGACAAATTCAGGTAACTGACCTGAACCAACCCAGGGTCCCACCTAGAGGTCTGGAACAGGGGTCTCAGGTGAGCACCCGGAGGTCCGGAGACGTAACTTCAGAGCCTGCAAGACGAAGAGGAGGGATCAGACGGGAGGTGGGTCGGGGCCTTTGGCGGGCTGGATCCTGAATCCTATGAACGACTGACGGGAACCGCCTTCGTCACCTGAGGACTCGAGCCGCCAACCTGCAGGTACCCGAACGTGTCAGCATGTCTCTTCTCAGAAGGTGGGCACGGTCAGGATTTAGCATCACGCTGTTTTCTCACAGCGAACAGGTGGATGTTGACTGAGGGTCCAGGTGTTGGTCTGTGCTGTGACGTTCTCGTCCGCTGCAGCTCTTGATCATCCTGGCTTCCTGGCAGCCGGCGAGCATGGTACGGCTAGTTCGCTTGAGAAGTACGGCGTCCTGGAACCTTTGTTTCCAGTCTCCCAACAAAAGCTAAAATGCTAAAATAACTATTTTAAAAAGTCTCGGATCATCATTGAATTTCTTCATAATCCTGAATTCTGAGTGAAAAAGTGGTTCAACAGCAGTTTAGTTTGTGATTCAGTTTGAAAAATCTTGACTCTCCCGCTGCTGCCGAGTTGTTTTCGTGCCTGAATTTGACCAAACCTCAACCATCGAGGCGTCGGATCCTCCCTGGGCTCGGAAACCGAAGCTCAGGAAACGGTCTCACTAATACCGGTCGGTCTGGAAGGAAATGAAGTTGTTTTCTGTTGAATTTAAGAACTTGTAAATCTGTAACTTGTGGAGTGTTAAGACAAAGAGAAATGAAAATAAAAGCACCCACATTAACCCCCTTTGACACATGGAAATACATAAAATGTACAGGAAATATTCGAAAACAAGATTTTATTATTATTATTATTAGTAAACCCGAGTAGTAAACTCCCGACGTGACGTCTTCAGACGTTTGTGTTTTGAGTGATAGAAAACAAGGTAGAAAATCCTCACAATCAAAAAGCTTCAACTAGATAACATTTTGTGTCTTTGCTCAGAAAATGGCTTAAACAATTTATCGATCATGAAAATAGTTGTAGATTAACTTTGTCAGTTGACTAATCAATTGATCAGCTAATCGTTTCAGCTCTATACAATAAAATACCATAAAATACAATGCCAAGATCCCGAAGTGAAAAATGAACTGAAGCTAAAAACCGAAAACGAAACTGAAAACAACAAACTGTAACGTGACCTCATAAGGCAGCAGGGCAACGTGAGTCACCATTCAGCCTGTAAACACACACACACACACAGTCACAGGCTTTGTGAGAACTCGGCTTCCATCTGCTGATAAACATCAATAAAATATGAGAGACCCTTCATCTAATGGAGAGAGAGACAGAGGACGAAAGGATGGACATTAGGTTAAAAGAAACAGAGAGAGATGAGTGAAGGAGTAAGAAAAGAACAGCTACTGAAAGAAACGGAGGAAGAGAAATTAGGAGGGAAATGAGGAAAAAGGTGGAAGGAAGAGGAGATGAAGAAAAGAAAATGACGAAATAAGAGATGAAGGAAAAATAGCAAAAGGAAAAGAGAAGAAAATGACAGGAGTATGAGAAAGAGAAGAAAATAGGAGAAGAAGGGAGGGATGAAACTGGAGGAGGAGAGGAAGAAAGCTGTAGAGAAGAGATGGAAAAAGAAAAAAGGGAGAAATGAAAGAAAAGAGTAAAGATGAAAAAGGAGGAAGCGAAGAAGGATAAAGAACAATGGAGAGAAAAGGGGAAGAGAAGTTTTTCTCTGGTTCTTTGTCCATAAATATACAAACGGGTAAATAAAAACAAACCAATTTACATTTCAGAAGTGATTAAATCAAGTTTCCACTTCAATTGAAATCAAAACGTAAAAATGAAACGTAAATCAGCGAAGACGGAAGAGAGGAACGATGAGGTGTGTATTTATAATATTAATAACATGAACTGTCCGGTGTGTGTTCAGAGGGATGATCTGTGTAGTTCTGTAACACGACGACTCCAGACGACATTTATCCAAATAGACCGGGTCTGGATCCGAGTGTGTGGCTCATCAGATGGATTTGAGAGCCAGAAGAAGAGAAGCCTGGAAATGTCACCTGCACTTTGAACGGAGTGTGTGTGTGTGTGTGTGTGTGTGTGAGACACACGTCGAGGACACGAAGACGTAACGAGACCTTTAATTCAACTGAACATGAATCAACAAAACCGGTTCAGTTACAGCGTGTCCCTCGTTCCTGTGGAGACTGATTCACAAAAGTCATAGAACATCTTCACAACACAAATGATTCATTTTACATAAAAGACCTGGAGGCTACAACCAATCTAATGTCACGCAGGCTTTTATTGTGAAAATCATGTCTCTCTCCGTTTAAGGTTTCCTTTCCGCGTTAGAATTCTTCTTCTTCGTTTTCTAGCACATTATTAATTAATGTCCTTCATTTACTGTATATATCAAGACAAACAGAATAAATACGCTGCAGCCATAGAAAACAAATGGAATAAAAAAATCACATTAAAAACTAATTAAAAGCCTTTTTTTTTCACCATTATTTAATGTAACTTCCTGTTTCCAACGTGTTATGATGCCACGAAATTAATCATTTAAGATAAAGTGTCTGAAATTGATGTGTTGAGTTTGTCCTGCAGGTGGCGCTGTTGTCTTTCTGCTGACTCCGATTTCAACCTCTTCCTCTACTATTTCACTTTTGGAATTTTGTCCAAATAAGAAAAGTGAATCTGTTTTGAGTCTAAAGTGTTGAAATAAAACCCGGTTCGATTTCTGAGCAGCTCAAATAGTTTCCTCGTTTGAAATGAGGATTCCAGACCCATCGGATCTGGATTAAAGGACCGTTCTGCTGCTTTTACATGAAACACAAACTGCTGCAGCTGTGACCATCAGTCAAACCTCGGGAGGCGTCCGGCAGGAACAGATCCGTTAACTTCATTGTGCGTCTGATCCAGATCATAGAGTCCATGATCCATATAAAGTAACGTAAGAGGATTTAATTCTCCTCCTGTTCCAGGGTTCAGAAACAAGAAGGTTTTCAACTCGAGCTTCGTCCTCACCTCTCGTCACATCTGGACCTGGAACCTGGACTTTGCGAAACCACGTCTGTCGTAAAGGACAGAGAATGAACTGAATCGGGTCCGGTTCACTCTACATCACAACATGTGACATATTCAGATGTCACATGTCACCATGGTGACGAGCCTCCAGTGTTTCCTCCCGTTAGGAGGCAAGTGAGCGAGGGAAGGAAGCAAGGAAGCAGCCCCCTGACCCCTCCCCCTCCTCTTCTTCAAAAAACGGTTAAATTGTCCTTTGGTGGCTCCAACAGCTGTGACGACCCCCCCCCAACACACACACACACACACACACACACACACACACACACACCCACACACACACACACACACACACACACACACACACACACACACACACCCAACCCCCCGTGCGTCTCGGCCTCCCAGTAGGGTCCCGTCTGCCTCCAGTCCCGTGAGAAAACACATTAATCTCTCTCCACTGCTTCACTTGTCGGTCACACGCTCCGGCGGCTCTGATTGGTTGGTGAGACTCAGGTGGTTCTGTTCCGGTTCTACGGCCGAATGTGGTGAAAAATTCTGGGTCTCAGGAAATCGGATTAAGGTTTAAAGACTTTCGTGTCGTGAACAGGATTTAGAAACAGCTCTGGGACAGAAAACCGGTCTAGTTTCACTTTTGCTGATCAAAAACAACAAAGTGAACCCACAGCCAGACCAGGACCGACTCTCCGACTCCCCACCCACCGGAACACGAGCCAGGACTCGTCAGAACCCCTTCACCGCCCAGCGGATAACCCGCCGACAAGCGTCCAGGCCCAAGAGACGGAGCGCAAAGACCCAAAGGATCCACTTAGAGCCTGCGGAGACCCTAACTGGACCGCCGGATCCGGGAAGAACAGCAACACGGCTGTGAGGTGTGTCCCTTTCCGGATCCGGTCCAATCGACTGACGTTACCACAGGTGGACTCCTCAAAGAGGATCAAGAGACAATGGGAGGCGCCCGAGCTGAAAGTCAAGTGTCAGGCAGAAAACGGGTTTTGATGATTTGAGCATCAGGCTGCATCGTAACGGACAAAACCTGACGCGAGGCGCGTTTCCTTCACTCCTTCGCCTGTGGCTTCGGTTTCAGCTGTTAACAACAACGTCAACACGTGTGTGTGGGTGTGTGTGTTGGTTTGGTGGTTGTGTGTGTGTGTGTGTGTGTGTGTTGGTTTGGTGGTTGTGTGTGTGTGGTTGTGTGTGTGTTGGTTTGGTGGTTTTGTGTGTGTGTTGGTGTGTGTGTGTTGGTTTGGTGGTTTTGTGTGTGTGTGGGTGTGTGTGTGTTGGTTTGGTGGTTTTGTGTGTGTGTTTGTGTGTGTGTGTTGGTTTGGTGGTTTTGTGTGTGTGTGGGTGTGTGTGTGTTGGTTTGGTGGTTTTGTGTGTGTGTGTTGGTTTGGTGGTTTTGTGTGTGTGTGTGTTGGTTTGGTGGTTTTGTGTGTGTGTGGGGGTGTGTGTGTGTGTTGGTTTGGTGGTTTTGTGTGTGTGTGTGTGTGTGTGTGTTGGTTTGGTGGTTTTGTGTGTGTGTGTGTTGGTTTGGTGGTTTTGTGTGTGTGTGTTGGTTTGGTGGTTTTGTGTGTGTGGGTGTGCGTGTCTGTTCCTGTGTTAGCGTGTTAGCGTGTTAGCACGCCGGCCTCCCATCGAGTGTTAGCTCCTCTGAAATATTTACGCTCTCCGACCTAAAAGCCTTTGGTTGTCGTGTTATTTTTATTTGACACACACACACACACACAGACGATGAGCGGGACGGGTCGATGACATCACTCTGTCCTCCCCGCTGCCGTTTGTCTGCGTGCTGTCGCTGATGATGTCACTGTCCCCTCCCCCCTCCGCGTGTGTTGATAATAAACAGGAAATATTTTTAGTTCTGTTGCTACCAGAGCTGCAGGACGACACGCAGCCCCTGAACCGCTCCGTGCTCCTCTTCATCCTCTTCCTCCTCCTGCGCCTGCCAGTCCGTACGCAGGGCCTTCAGTCTTCGGCCCGTGTGTCCGTCCGTCCGCCGCCGCTGATCAGGAGTCGGGTCTCGGTGGCGGCGGGTTAAGCAAAGTGGCCCGGATGTCCCTCTCCCCGCAAATGTCCTCCGGCTCCTCCTGGGGGATCCTGGGGGTTCCCGGGCCAGATGAGATCTAGAGCGTCTCCGGTGTGCCCAGGAGGATCCTGATCAGGGGCCCGAACCGCACGAAGGAGCCGCAGCTCTACTGAGCTCCTCATCTCATCTCCGCGGCTGAGCCCGGAGAACACACGGAGGAAACTCCTTTCAGCCGCTTGTAGTCGTGATCTCGGTCTGTGGGCCACCGCTCAAAGCCCACGAGGGTCCAGGTGAGGGTCTGAACGAAGATCCACTGATGAAACACCTGACCTACTGCTGATGCTGCACGGATCCACCTGTCAATCAGATACTCACCGTCTGTGGTTCTGGTTCAGTGTCAATAAACAGGTTGGTGTCTGAGGTCACTGTGACCTTTCTCTGTATCAAACCAGACCAGGATCTTTCCTGAACCTGAACCAGGTGCTGCGAGAGTCTGAGCAGAACCATGAACCACTGGAGTCTCCACAGGTGGATGTTGAGCTGCAGGATCAGACATTTTGGAGGAAAACAAACACGTCGTCTCTGAACGTTTGACTGATTCGTCCTGTGTCAACGTGTCTGCGACTTGTCAGAAACGTACATTAACAACATTTCCTCGTTATGTAAAAACGTAAAAACGGGATCTGGTCACTGCCACGTTTCCTGCAAAACGCATTTCTGTTGCAGTAAGAAACATAATTTCTAGGAGACAGAGTGAGGGAATAAGGAGAAAGGAAAGGAGACGAGGACGGAGGAGAGGAATAAACGAGGTCGAGGCTTTGAACAGACGCTGCAGGGCTCTGAGTCACAATGAACACACACCATCCCCCAACACACACACTATTACTCACACACTGTAACACACACTCTCCTCCTCTATAATCCCTGCTGTTTTAAATGAGAACAAACTGTAACACTGACCTGGTACACACCTCACCTCTGACAGTGTGTGTCTTAATGTGTGTGTGTTAATAAAACATGTACTACTACTACCCCCGCCCCCCAGCAGGGACAGCGTCGGTGTAAATAATTTACTAGACTCTGATGGGAACGTGAATCTGCCTCCACTGTTTTTACCTCAGTAAATCTCACACACACACACACCTGCACCTCAGCGGATAGCTGCAGTTTGTTGTTTGCTCGGCATCTGATTTTTTTTTCTGGGCTTCAGGGGCCAGATTGACCCTCTGAGGGGCCCCAGGCTAAAAGATGCTGAGCCCCTGTTGACCAACCCCAGGAACCGGGTACCGGTTCTGACGGGTCTGTGACATTAAAGGTGGATCAGACACCAGACCACTGCAGGGAGCTTTATAACACTCAGACAGGACTTGGCAACTCTGGCGGCGTATGGTGGAAACCGCTCACGCTCTTTTCTTCGCAGCGCTGACGTTGACTCCAACGCTGCTTAACTCCGGGACGAGCATTTGAAATTATTTACGTAAAATTTAAGGTTTTCGAAAAGCTTTAGGAGGCTGGCGCCGATTTTCAGAGACGCCTTATTTTGCTAGAGTCGTGGTTCCCGAAGTTTCAGAGTCAGTTACTGTCAGAGCCACAGTCACAGTGGCCGTAAAAATGAGCACAGGACCCAGGATGGAAAAACCTGGATCTGGGGCCCTGAAGATCAGGTCATAAAGCAGGCCCTTATCGTACGAGTATAATGTGAAAATTACATACAGGCTAAAATATACAAACTAGACCTCCGCCAAGGCCAATGTCAAACAACACACACACACCAGACTTCAGAGGAAAACATCCAAACTGGATCGGGTCTTCCCTGACCCGGGATCCGTAGTTCTTGTGTGGTCCTGCTGACAAACGGATGCTGGTGAAGAAGATCACCAGCATCTGTTTGTCCGGAGGTAACAAATGTGCCGTCAGTGACTGATCCGGATCTGCGAAGCAGAGTCCACATTTCTGGACTTTTAGTCCTCTGCCGTAGTGGAAGAAGTACTCAGATCCTGTCGAAGTATCAGGACCATACTAGACGTAAAGGTCCCGCATTCAATTTGCTACTTGAGAGAAAACATTAGCAACAAGATTTGAAAACGATTTGAAAGTAAAGGTATTTTTAATGAAAAGAATGTTATGCTATTGTATGATGCGTATTACACCACTGGATTATCGTCATTATAGACGTATTAATGTACATGCTACTGATAAAAACCTCTGTACTTCTAGTGGAGTAATATTCTGAACGCAGGACTTTTACTTCTAACAGACATTTGTAGTGTGGTATGGATCCAAGCTCTTTCTCCAGTACTGCTGGTGGAGGTCAGGTTGATTTAAACTAGGGGATGTACTGTCACCTAATCCTTACTTTTGATGAACCGATCGCGTCTTCTGTGGAACATCTTAACCTGCTACGTGACTACAGCTGTTGGATAAATGTAGTGGAGCAGAGGCATAAAGTGAAAATTCACAGGAAAACCCAAGTAGCTCCTAGTTCTAACGACGGAGGAAGAGGCCTCGTGTTCACTGCGCTCGCCTTAGAGTGAATCCAGGAAGCCTGAAGCTGCAGATCACAGGGAGATGAGAGTCTTAAAGTCCCGTATTTAGTCGGACGTTTCAGTCGAAACACGAGACGCTTTCAGCCTCAGCGGGTCTTCATCAGTGGGTAAAACCGGGTTTTTGCTAACAGTTTCCTCACCCCGGTCTTTGTGCTAAGCTAAGCTAAGCAGCGTCGGGACACACAGAGATGAAGCTGATATGAATCATCTGACTCTGGAACAGTGAAGCAGAGGGTTCGTTTAAAAGAGGCAGACTGTTCCTTTAAAGTGGATCAGGTTTTCAGATGCAGCGACACGCAAACACGGCGTGCGCAACGGCAGCAGATTACTCATCGAGAAATGCTCACGCATGCATACGTAAACACACACTCACTCATGCATTAGACACACACACACGGAATGAGTGTGTGTGTGTGTGTGTGTGTCTGTTGTAGAGGTGAAACTGTGTAATGGAGCGATGCTGTTTGTCCTGCCCTACATCTGCTCCTGCTCTTCATTACAGCTCACTGGCCCGTGTGTGTGTGTGTGTGTGTGTACACGTCTTTCCACGGTTGTGTGGACAAATCCGGTCCTCACACCTTCATCCGCCTGTTTGAGGTTTCAGAACTGGTTTTAGGGTTCAGGTCAGAATCAGGTTTAGGGGCTAGGGAATGCATTATGTCAATGAGTGTCCTCACAACTAATGTAAGAGAAGTGGGATGTGAATCTCAGTCTGGGCTGTCGGCCAATAGCACAGCTGGATGCATGGATCCTGGGACCACGATCTGGAAGTGTCATTTCTAGACCCGAGTCCAAATTCCAGATAACTGGAGAGAGTCACTAAAAAACCGTCATTTGAAAAAGTCTTAATCATGTTCTTGTCGTGTGAAGCAGGAAGGGAAGAGCAACGACCAATGGGGAAAGTCCATCACTCGGCCGGACGACTAATGGTGTAACTTCATCACTCAGTCACTCGGCCAATCACAGCGATTCGTGTTTATTGCGCGGGCCCCTCTGACGTGGTCCAGCTACAAATATGAAGACTTTAGAAAAATATGATGCTTTGTTAAAGATTAAACTACACAAAAGTAAATACAAGTAGAGATGACACAATTATTCGATTGACGGAAAATTAATTGGCGATTATTATAAAAATATGACGTCTTATTAAAGTAAAGTAAAGTAATAATAATGATCCAGTAATATAGTAAATAGCACCGACGGGGCCGTTCTGTATAATGAGTTCTCTATACTTTGGATATTTTAAGTACATTTAGTTTCTAATACTTCTACAACTCCACCACCAGACTGAATGTGAATATCGGGTGATTAAAACCATTTTAAATTCCCTGTTACCATAGTCTATGCTACGCTATCAGTCTCAACCCGCTACAGTATAATAAAGTTTAGGGAAAGAACGTGTTTACAGCAAATGACCTTCTGTTGAGTTGAGGTTAAAGTCGCGCGACTAAAACAGCTTCCTGTAGTGGACGTTCATGTCTCAGATAGCGAGATACAAACATCAAGACTAACGACTTTAGCTTGATAGCGGCAGGCTAGTTTCAAGCTAATCTCGTTTAGCCAGACTTTTAAGTCTCGTCCGAAGTGCTTTTCATGGAGCTTGAGCCTCCTACTTTGACTAGAACACTGTTTGGATTTTTTGGCATGGTGTTATACAGCAGTGAGAAAACAAAACAGACCTACCCATGTGAATGTCTGCGTACGCAGCCGAGTCAGCACAGTCAAACTGTGGGTGGACGGACACTTGTAAAATTGTGTCGTTTGTTCATGTCTGTTCTCCAGTCAGCACTTACCTGTTCTGGAGTAAATCAGGGACGTTAGTGTTACTTGAGCTGAGCAAATCAACAACACAGCACAGATCGACACATAAGTCATCCGGTTGAAATGATCCCGTCCCACTGGCCGTTCCTTTTAGCTTGTTTTATTTTGCATGTGAGGACGAGGTCTGGATGCTCAAACAGAAAATAAACGCTGTTTTTTGGCACCATTTACCCACAATGCATTGCTGTTTACAGTAGTTCAAACATCATCATTCGAAAAACATCAACGTATAAATCTTTAGTTAAATAAAATGAGCAAGAAAGAAAACGACATTTGAATGAACTTGTTTTCATATTTTGACAAAGCGTGATGTTAAATTACACAGTGGATTATCTGGTCGTGAAAGTTGTTTTAAATGTGCATAAACTTTACAATAAATAAAAAAAAGACATCGACATCTTTTCACCAACACTTACAGTAAAATAAATCCATGTTTTTACCTCTGACGGTGTCAGTGCCATCTTCTACATACTGAGTTCATCCTAATATTCATGACGAAAAGGGAAAAAGTCGTTAAAACATGGTGAGGTGACGGCAGTGACTGAAAAACACAGACTCACAGATAAAGTAATGTGAATTTTTATAACGTTACAGTACAGACACAAAATGTGGCCTTTAAATGGGGAGAGACCAATTATTGGTTTGCTGATGTTTATCAGCAAACATCTGACCCAGCATGGAAACGTCTGAAACGACGGGTCATTTCGTCGTCCATGTTTCCAAGAAGCACATTACTGTGAAAGTTCATGTTCGACAAGAGAGACACTGCAGCTAACAATTATTTCCATTACTGATTTAAAATATTAGTTATTCGAGTCTGTTCAAGTGTTTGCTTGAACTAGAATGTTTTTAGATTTTTTTTATAGATATACTTTATGCCAATGTACAAGTTAGTATGCAGTTATGTGACTAATGGTTTCAGCACTAATTACGTACTCTAAATATTTCTTACTGTATTGAAGTGAGTGTTTTGTGTTACTGTAATGAGACGCAAATTTCTTCATGTGTCTGCAACACACATTTTCTCATGTCTGTCCGTGACACGTTTTGTCACTTAGGTTCGGGACGTGAAAATTACGTCGTCTGCTCGTTTGTGCGACGCATAAATTTTCATCATTTGTTCGCATCTGTGAGATGTAAATGTCAAGTTTACATTTCAAGTGTGAAATGTCCGTTTCAGTATATACGTTGGTCATCATTTTTTAATTCAATCAAAAATGTTTCTTAATGTCATTGGATTTTTTTCAATTTACGAAATCAATGTTGGTCTCGATAGCCAGTGTCAGGCGGATTCTAACTGTACTAATTAAATTCATACTGCTTGGGAAAATGCAGCATTAAAACACAACTGTCAGCCGACATAACCCAGGTGGTGGTGCTTCAAGGTGGGTCCTGCTTTGATACGTGATCTTGAGACCTGATCCTGTCTTGAAAATGGTCTCAAAATCAATTTTTTAATTTTATTTATTTATTTAGTTTTTACACCTTCAGGATTTCCGTTTATGCTTTTATGTTCGACATTAAGACATTTTACAGCAAAGTAAATCTAAAGCCAAGTAGCCAAGTAGTGTTCTTGCAAAAGAAAGACTACTTACTGCTCAGAGAGCGGGAGGGGCAGGAGTTTTTAGAGGCCCAACAGCTCTTCTTTTTAAATCTAGCCACGCTTCCTGTTCTGTTTCAGCCCATAACTGATGAACGACTGAAGTCGTAGAGAAGACGTTTTCTTTGTACCTCATTGACATTATTGCTTAGTCTGTCTTCATGATTTAGAAAATTTAAGCCCCTGATTTTTGTTGTAGTTCGACAAAACTTACTGATAATGTGAAAATCTCTTGATGTTAAAATTATCAACAGTGAGCTGGAAGTTCATTTTGGGTGGGAAATACAAGACTACAACTAAATTAGAGATTGAGAATTTATAGGATCATTTTAAAAAACGTCACAGAAAAAGACATAATACAGTATATATTGGCAAATATAGCAAATAAATCAGGTAACTGATATTTAAATTCTTAATAATCAGTGTCATTTTTCGGTGTATTCTTAGTCTAAAAAGAAGAAATTTACAGCAAACCCCCCCCCCCACCGTGCCCATAGGAAACATAGTGCTCTTCAGTGCCATCATTGAAAAAGATTCCCATTGTAAAAATGTTGACATCTTCGCTTGGAAAAAAATGTCTTTGAATGACAAACTGTCTTTTTTTTTCTCCTTGAAAACCCCAAATATCTCTTACCAAAAACTCATGGGGGAAAAAATTGTCTTCAAAATCAACAGAGAGGCTTTTCACTTCACTTTCAGCAAAAAAAGACAAAGGAAAACGTGCAGCACCATTAGAGAAGGTGAAGGGGGGTTGCCTCTCCATTAAAACTGTACTTACTCAAATTAAATGTGACACATTTGTCACACAAAGAGACTTTGTGGAATAAAATTGGGCAGCAGAAGTGAGAGGGCGTCTGACTGGTGACAGTCTAGTGCTCTATGGAGGATTAAAGTCATTAAACCCCCTGGGAAGAACTGTAGATTGCTGGTTTCAAAATAATCCACATTTGCATTAGTGTTCATGTGCATCCCACCATCCCTGCATTAAAAAGATGAAAAACATTTGAGGGATAGAATTAAAAACTCTAAATTTTTCAAATCCTGTTTGTGCGTAAGCTTGCCGAAAAACGTTGCCACTTTCATTAGGAAAATTCAATAATTCCGTAAACATCTGTCAGAAAAAAATCCGGGTCAAGGTGTCTCCGACTCATCATCCTCCTCAGGTGATGTCGGTGAGGCGGGCGTGTCGTCCTCGTCTGTTGCCATGGACGCCGTGGGCAACCCGGCCGCCGCAGCTGTCGGTGTCATCTTTTCGTAGGTCCTCCTGCGCTGTCGCCGCAGCGTCTGGCTCTGCAGCTCCTTCACTTCCTGCAGCACTTCCTGCGCCTCCTTCCACGATGACACGGCCTCCTCCAGGAGGCGCTCCGCCTCGGCACGCCTCCTGTCCACCTCCAGGTCCTCCTCTGACAGCATGGGGGGAGGTGAGGATGGCGGAGGTGGGGACAGGCGGTGTTTGTCGGGGGATTTGGGCTGAGAGGACTCGAGGGATCCAGAGAAACTCGGGGAGTTCTTCTGACTCGCACAGGGTGACTCCTTGCTGCTCCCCAGACAAGGGGAGTCAGTTTCGCTGCCTCGTGGTGAATCAGATCCTTTAACCTGAGAGGAGTCGGGTCCTCTGATGCGTGGAGGCGATTCGGGCGACTTCTGTACAGGAGAGTAGTCCTTGTTGGGACCAGAGGAGCTGGACGATCTCATGAGTTTTGGTGAACAGACTGTGTCAGAGCTCTTTGATCGTGGAGAGTTGGTGGCCGTCAGTCGAGGTGAATCTTTCAGTTGAGGAGAGTCGTTTGCTTTAGCGGCAGGTGAATTGGATCCTCTGGCGCGAGGCGAGTCGGTCCCTTTGGAGCGATTCTTCTTGGCTTTGGATCGAGGAGACTCTCTCCCTCTCAGGCGAGGAGAGTCTTTTCCCCGGAGGCGAGGAGAGTCGCTGCTCCTGCTCCTTGGAGATCCTGAAGACCTACTGAGGATGACAACAATCATTGATCCCGTTAGGCTTCACAGTGCAATACTGCCTGGGTAATTTGTCTCTGCAGTCCTTTCAGACCTTTTGTTTTTCCATCTTTATCAACTCATTTTGTGCAGACAAGCATCGTTCAAACCCACAGAACTTGGTCTGACAAACACTTGTCTCTGACAAGGTAGTTAAAAACAATCGGGCAAATTTCATCGGGATTTACTGCAGCTCTTTAAGGCTTCGGTATGTTTCAAGTACTTGTCAGATACTTGACAGTTTGGCTTCTAGTGCGTACATTTACATCGATTAGAACGATACCGAAGTGGAAGCGATATCTCTCCTTACGACTCAGAACAGCGTTCTGCCCCATAAAAGTTCTGATGTCGCCCGTTTTGTATTCATCTTGTAAATTACTGCCATCTTGTGGCCACACTAGGCCATTGTCTCTGGAAGCTAGATTGACTACCAGCCGCGGCAGCTATCATTTCCGTCATTTCCATGGGTGTGGCCGTGTCCCACTGACAAAGGCTGGGGTTTATCAAGCAGAGGGGGGAGCAGAAAACATTTTTTGGACGTTTGCACATTGAGGATAATGCTGGGATCTTTGACATGTGACTAGCTATAGCTAGCTACAGACAAGTGTGTTTGTCAAGTAGCCCTTGACTCAGCTCCCTCTGTTCAGTTATGAACCGAGTTATGGTATTGATCACATTATTATACACAGATGCTTGGGGAAGTGCACTGGGGGTTGGTCCTTCAGCTCTGCTTGCCTATCTCACCGCACGCCACTGGGTTTAGGTCAAGTAGTTCAAACTTTAGGACGCATGTTGTCCTTTCCCTTTAGCAGAACCTTCATCGTGAATTAAACATACATGAAATAATTGTTGAAATTCCTGGCACCCAGATGATTGAACCTTATGATTTCAGTGACCCCCGGAGCTTTGCCCTGGCCTCTTAGTGCCAGTACCAACTTTAGGCAATGCATTGATCCCAACATGATAAACTGTATTGGGTAATCAACAAACAGACCAAGCAACAATCCAGACTTGAAAGACCTTCACTTTGATTTGACTTGGGGAGAAAAGTGTGCATTCTAGGAGGTTAAAATATTATTAAATATTAGTGAAAGTGATTAAACTGACCTGGAGTTAGGCGAGTCGGAGCCCTTGAGGTGATGGAGTCGAGGGGAGTCGATGCCCTTAAGGTATGGTGAGCCGCCTCCTCGCTCTCGCTCTGCTTTGGCTTTCTGCAACTCCTGTCAATCACATCGCATAGTTTTAGTTTTTGTTGTATCCCATTTTTCCATCTGCGCCGTAATTTTTGCTTGAGCAATGACTTAAGTTTCCCGTCATACAAAAGATCGATAGATGAATCGAAAGGATGGATGAAGCAGTCAGACCTGCAGTCTCATCTCCTCCAGCAGCTCCTGAGCTCTTTGCATCCTTTGGGCGATGAGGCTCTGCAGCTGACCCACCGGCTGCACCGAAGCCGCACCGCCCGCCTCCTCTTCGGTCGGACAACGACGAAGAGCAGACCGCAACTCCGAACGAATCATCGCCGGTCTGAGGGAGGGGCGGAGGAAGAAGATTTTGAATTCGGTACTTTTATAAACAAAACTTGAACTTTAAAGCAACGTAATAGTGGTTTTTTTGAGTGAAGAGGTTCATTCTTGACCTTGGGAACACACATTTTTCTATATGCCCAAAAGCTTTGGGAATAGCTAAGTAAGTGAGCCTCGAGTTTAGAATTTTTAGTGGTTTAACCTGTTGACCCATTAGCTAAACATCATACTTCCACTGATTCTTTATATTTTCCAAATCTTCCATCAGGTTTTAGATCAATTTTCTTCCTTCTGGACAGCCATTTTTTTCAGTTCATTTTCTTAAAATGGACTTGCAGAGACATGAAATTTGTTGCTGATAGGTAATCGATCTTACCCCCACTTTGGAATAAGACCCTGCTGTACTTTAACTCCTGCAATGGTGGACTGGTGTGGAGTGCATTATACCAGACTGTCATGATAAATATCTGTACCAACCTTGCAGTAGTTACCAAAAGAATGAGTCTGGATTCACAAGTGACCAAAATGAGTTTCTTTTGCAGGGTGTCTGGGCTCACCCTTAGAGACAGGGTGAGGCATTTCTTTGGCTAAGTGAATTCCTGAATGCCCCTCCGGTGATAGTTTTGGTTTTCTCTTAGGCGTTTGTGTACCTGGAGGAGAGGACTTCATCCATGGAGGCACAGCGACTCCGGCCCTGCATGCCGAACCTCTTCCCAGGCTGTGGCGTTTGAGACTGGGCCTGGAGGACCTGAAAGGAAACGCTCGGTAGAAGTTTGCTGTCTACATCTGTGGTTCAGTGGTAAATGTGGGTCATTCTGGATTGGACTAAGAGTGTGTTTGCATAATAACGATTGACTTCTACCACTTTATCAGTGTGTTTTTGGTCTTACATTGAGCACACTTAATAACGCAGACTAGATTCAAGTTCTAATGCCATGAAAATCCTACAGGAAAACAAAATCCCATGTGTCTCTGCACCAAAACAAACATGGACGTCAGTCAGGAATTTGCATTTTGTATTTCTGTGAAAAAGTCAAAGAAATTGAGCAAAAAAAACCTATAAAATCTGGGCCACTAAACGCCGACACACCCCAGCGAAGTACCGGATATCAGGTCTGTGTGTAGAGATTCAGGCTCGGCTCAGGTTTGAGTTTGAAATGAAACAAAAATTTAGTCTAGAGTTGAGTTTGGGTTTCAGAATTTGGCAATGCTAGTTGGTGCCAGTTACAAAGGGTCTTCGGGGTTCCGGTCTCAGATTTAGGGTTGTGCAGGTGTATGTTCTGAGCTATGTAGGTCAGTCTCAGCCCTATAATTAACTAATTGATTCATCCATGAAATTACCATGTATGTTAAAAATAAGTATAATAATAATAATAATAATGATAATGAACTTAATTTGCGTAGCACCTTTCATACAAGAAAGAACATATTACATGGACCGAGTGCTTCACATGAAAACAGACATAGAATGAACATAAAAACAGGGAGAGAATATCACAATAAATGGAAAGTAAGATGGAAAATAAAACCCACTTGATAATAATAATCAAAATAAGTTAAAAAGAAAGATGAAAATAGAATACATAGAATGTATGTATGTTAAAATGAGAAAATGATTAATGGTCAGTGCAATAGATGTTACGGTCTATGAGGATGAGAGTGTTACCCACCTGCGCCTGCTGGGTCTTGTGGACCATGGAGGCCTCCGGGTTGGACTGTTTACCCCAAGACCGCTCACTCCCCCTGGGCAGACTGCCAGTCTTCACCTTAGTGTCCTTCGAGGTCACCCTGAGCTTTGAGACATCGGTGCCGGCCCGCTGACGACCCCCAACACCCCGAGATCCTAAAACTGCGACCTGTCCACAAGAACCCTCCCCCTGCAGGTCGACCCGGAAGCTGTTCTCCCAGGATTCCCGAGAGTCGCCATCATAGTCTGGAGAGAAACCATCCTCCTCAGCCACCAGGTCAAGGGTCAACATGCCATGGGAGGAGGTGGAGGCCTGGGGTGAGTGATGCAAGACAATATAGTTTTATTAAAGATAATGATATTAATGTCATGGATTAAAAAGGCTTTTGATTAAGAAAAACAGAAAGACAGAATAGATTAAAATGGGAGCAAGATAATAAAAGATGCCAGTACCACGGCCATGAGGTGTCCTCTGGTCGGCAGTCGGCGGCCATGAGGGATTTTTGCTCGGTCTCTGGTGGGATGAACCAGCGCACTATCCTCCTCAATGGTCACCTGGACAGAAACATAGTAGCTGACTACAGTGCCTCCTGAAACATCTGGCAGGGTTTCAAAACACATCCAGGCTTTGAGAAGAGTCCGTCAGTCGGGCCAACGGTACACCTCCTGCCTCAAGGTGAAAAGGTTTATATGGTTTCATACACTTGTGCAGGGCCGGCTCGTGGCATAGGCGACGTAGACCGTCGTCTAGGGCGTAGAATGTCAGGGGGGGCGCCACAAGAATGCCACCGACATAATTTAATTAATCACGGTTACAGTAACAACAACATCACTGAAAACAGCCTTTTGATTACAGTAATAAACGTACTGAGCCCCCTGAACTGTCACTCACAAGTTAACAGCAGTTTTTCATCTGCCCTGTCCCGCACCTGCACTGTGCAAACTGCACACTGACAGTGGGGCACAATGGGAACAGTTTGATGTGCAACTGTGCATCACTCAGCCCAAGTCCGGGGCGTAACACTGACTGACTGGTGGCAAATGCTGGACTGAATCAGCCGGATGGACGCTTCGATTAGTATCAGCTCAAATTATTTCATAATGAAAAGGTCCAAGTCTTCAGGTGCTCAAGGACGAAAATGCAGAAAAGAGGAGGAAAGGAAAGAAGAGAATAGAGGCATGTCGTCTTATGTTAACAGTAAAATGCCTTTTGTGTGTAGACGTTTCATTTTTAGTAGCTAGCTAGCTAAGTAGCAACAAAGCTAATGCTAGGTAATGATGCTACAATAGCTGCTAGACTGAGATACAACTTGAAGGACATGAATCTGAATGGCAAAAGTATTCAGATCCTTTACTTAAGTCAACGCACCAATACAGCAAGTAAAAATACTCCATTACAAGAAAACGTCCTGCATCAAAAATCCTACTTCAGTTAAAGTCCACAAGTATAAGCAGCAAAATGTAAGTTAAAGTATTAAAGTAAAAGTACCGGTTTGGTCTGATCTGTTTTCAGTTTTTGGACCTTTCCTCTAATCTTTGATTTTTGGCGAGAAGTTGTTAACAACTCATAGACTTCTGAAATGTGACCATGACGTTGGGAGGCACCAAATCCTAATCTCGCTTAGTGGACCAAAATGGCTAAAGCCTGCCCTGCACTAGTGACTCAGCTAAATCCAATGTAGATCATTTATCACGGTTTATCAAGAAGGTACAGTGGCTTTTTTATTATGGTCAGTAATTAGCAATTAACTTAGGCAACACCTTTCACTAAGGTGTTCAATTCTTCAATAAGGTGATTAAGGTATATTGACGTCCAAATGTTAGCTGAAAGGCCACCCATACCTCATCTAAAACCCTGTTCTTGGCTTTGATGATTGCCACGTTGAGAGCGTTGACCCATGATTCCTTTTCCTCGGGACTCACCGCTAGAAACACGAGGTTGGGAACCTACAAAAAGACAAATGAACTTTACTGCGTCTGGTAAAACATTAAATACACAGCAAACGTCAGCTGTCCAGCCTTTTCCACGCAGACAAAGACAGACCACCGGAAACACTCAGACACATGGTGACAGCCATCTGTCAAACAAAATTCAGGCAAACCTTTGAACTGATGACAAAAACTGAATTTTTAAAATAATGATAGGTGAGTTTCAAGCTTCTGGAGTGATGTGAAATCCAGACTCCGTTGTAGCTGATGTAAGTAGGTTATTTGACGTAGCTAGTGTAACCGATGTTTAATCGAGCTGGCGACTGTAAAGATTCTGGTACCACTGGTTTAGGTGTAGTGTAGCTAGCACAGTAAGGTTCTTGTCTAGCTGGCGTACGCGACCTTACTCAGCTGCTGTAGGTCAGTTCTTGGCTGGAGCTAGTGTGCGACCGGTAAGTCCTTATTCATTCTACTTGACTTTACTTTCTTGACTCATGATTATATGTTTGTACTTAAAAATGGACTGAGAGTTACATGAATATCAGTGAAGCTAACACAGAATAATTTCACTGTTTTGAAATGAAACTGACTCGAGTCGTGTTCTGCTATACCAGCTTATGTTTAGAGAATCACGATGGAAGTTTTGTAAAGACAGAACGTGTCAGAGAAGGATTTAAAGAAACAACATTAACATCCTCCAGTATTTCCGGGTGGCCATGGTTGACAGCTGCAGACTTTTTCAACAATGCTCTGTAGACATGTGGGGCTTTTCAGATCTACTGTCTTCATATCTTTGTCCTTTGACTTTATCTGTTATATACTTTGATTTCAGCGCCGTATGGAGGCTGAAATAAACTGCAGCAGTCTGACATGTGAACATGTTTGGACTCTGCAGGGATTATTCTGCTGTAACTCGTCCTCTGACAGACTAATGGGATTCTGCGGATTAAACCTTTTCAGAGGAGAAAAAAAAAAAAAAATGGCTCGGCCAATCACTGCAGCCGAGGCAGGGTGGGCAGGTGATGTTAAATCTGATCCACCAATCCTGACACGGATGTAAGAGGAAATCCACCAATGACGTGTTAGTATGAGTTGGGCGGGGGCTGTGTAATCTCTGAGCACAGAGGACGGACACGAGAGGATGAAGATGAATAAAGACAGAAACACTGAAAACTGAGAGGAAGGGCTCAGAGTTTGGTCCCGTCGTTGCTGTAACTTTATACAACATATCAATCAGCCATCATGAAAATCTGTTAATACTTTATCTTTAACCAAGAAATCGGCTGCGGGAGGGTTTAGGCCGGAGGAATGGTGTGGTGTGGGTTAGAATAAAAATAAAGCATGACTCCGCATTACCTATTCCACACCTCCAACTGTTTCAGAAACCAATTTTATTGGACAGTTTAGGAGAAATTGTCATGTTTTTCCTACTTTTTACTTTAGTAGCAAAGAATGTTGTTTTGGGCTCAAACTGCTTCCATCCACTCTGACATATAGCAAACTCGTCCTCCACAAAAACTAATAAATAATGATAATAATAATAACTTTATTTATAGAGTTATTAGAATTATTGTAGAGGTATAGTATCAACTCTCTGAGTTGCACCTGTACAGGTGGACTTGGAAGCTAAGAGCAAATTGTAGGTAAAAAATATCTGTATGTAGAAAAGTAGAAAATAGAAAATCAAGAATAGATGATCAAGTATTGTGTACTGCTTTTTGTCGTGTCTGTGATAATGATAGCTTTATAATATTCTTCATTTCGATTGCTGCCTTTCTTCTCTGTTTGAAAAAGGCATGTCTCCCTTTAATGGGTTCTTCCCTGGCCCATGATCCATCCCTCCAACCGGTGCGGTGCCAATCGGTTCAGAGGTGTTTGTGTAATGCTGCTGACGAAAAAAACCCAACAGAGGTGAAAACACAAGCTCACTGGCGGAGGTCATAACTAAATCAGCGAGTAAACACATGCATCTGCAGTGGTTATTTTAAGGCAGACAGGTTGTAGAAAACGTAGCCTGAGCATTAAAAGTGAAAGGATTAGAGGGATTAGAAGCTGTTCTGTATTATACAGCGAACGCAGTAATAAACTGATCATATTTCAAAGGTCATTATTCGAGAATCACTGAACAGTACAAGCATCTTAACACTGTATAACGTTATGACACTCATGGAAATAAACCTTCGGTGTAAACCGCGGCTTAGTTTTCACTTTATGAGCTCACACGTTGACGTCCTCAGGCTCTAACGTTGCTTTAGATACACAATAGTTCAAACGTTAAAATGACCCCTGTCTGTGTGTGTGTGTCAGGTGTAGGGCCACCACCATCTCTTCCTCCAACGCCTCTGCAGACGTCGTCATTGACTCACGGTGTTCCCCGGCTGTCTGCAGCGCAGCACAGTGAAGCGGCTGTGGTTTTTCTTGCTGCGACTTTTTGCTTTCCTCAGCTCCTCCGAACGCTCGTAATCAGCCAGGTCGAACACCTCCTGTGCTTTACGCTCATCTTTCACCTGGAGACGCAAAAGAAAGCGCACAGGTTTATTCCCATCACTGCTGGTCGTTTATATAAAGGCCAACGATACTCACATTAATACATCCTCAGTACAACCTCAGCATCTGACACATTTAGTGAAATCACAAGTGGCTTTGAAAACTAGTTCATTTTCCACAGTGACGAAAAAAATGTCTTTTTTGCCCCATAGGGCAATTTGGGGAATAATCTTTTGAGATCTTACAAAAACAGTTGAGGAGGTTGCAGAGGTACTTGAGGAGGTTCAAAGGGACCACGGGGGGTCCAAAGGGCCTTGTGGTGGTTGTGAGCGTCATTCTGATTCCTGGAGTTTTTGAGGGGGATCCAGAGGTTCTTGGGAAGGTTAAGCTGCGGTGGGGGTCCTTGATGAGGTTACGGAGGGAGGTTCCAGAAGCCCTGGAGGTTATAGAAGGTTCAAACTGTCCTTGAGGAGGATCCAGAGATACTGCTGAGGCCATAGAGGTCTGTGGGCAGGGTCTGGAGGTCCCTGAGGGTGTTCCAGGGCTTCTTGAGAAAGTTAAGATGTTCTAGGGGTCTTGCAGGAGGTTCAGGAACTTGTAGAGGTCTTTGAGGAAGTTACAAATGTTCTTGTTGTGTAGATCTTAAAGCGCAGCCCAGTGTTTCAGTTGTTCAGGGAAAACGGAGACTTTACTGAACGAAGCTGTAGCGGCTCAGCGAGGGTCGGAGCTGTGAGACGGTGAAGCGAAGAGGACGACCTTTAGTCCGCTCTGAGATCCATCGGTTTAAATGTGGATCTGTCTGATCACAGCAGAGCTGCCGTCGGGACTCTGCTTTATGTTGGTTTTATTAAAACATACTGATTCTATCAGCAGCAGCAGGTTGGGAACGACTGCTGGTTAACGCAAAGTGTTTCTGGGATTAAATCGCTGATCCTGGTTCACAGCTCTCAACTGAAACCGCCTGAGACTCTGTCAGTCCGGACACGGACCGGTTTCACGTGAAAACTGTGTTTTAAAATTTAACAAACACAGCTGACTACCTGAAAACACGGCTTCATGTTGACGTAGCTGCAGGCTGAGACGCACACAGATGCACTGACACATAAATAAGTGTCTGTTGTCACACATTCTGTAACACCTGGGTACACGTCCAGCATCACCTGTGTTTCAGTCATCAACAAATATGTCTTCATAGGAAAAACGTTAGAGTAAATTCTGAATATTAACACTGAAACGTGTCCCAACAACTGCTTATAAACTACATTCTAGTTCGTTATAAACCATTTATAACTGATTATATGGAATAAATAAGGGACTTAATGTGTTAAAATTGTTTTGGTTTTGGACAAAACAAGACATTTGAAAATTTCACCTTTGCTCTAAGATATAATGACGGACCTATTTGACTGTTTTCTGATGTCTTACAGAGCAAATGGTTAACTGATTAATCTAGAAAAGAAGTTTCAGATGAATGAATTTTTAGTTACAGTCCAGGCCTCAGATCTACTGTCGGTCATCCGTCACGCTGCTCCACTTCTGAAGCTCTGGGTTCTAACACAGAACGTGCAGTTTACAACCATTTATGAAACAACGAGTCCTCGGTTTCAAAGACAAGTGAACAAAAGCAGCTTCAATTTTTTGATGATGTGATTATCAGAAGCTTTTCCAAATAAAAAAAACATTAAATATTCAGATACAAATGTGAGAAAAAACATTTATCTGCCCAAATAATTTGCAACAGATCAGCTGATGTGGATTACAAAAACCTGCACTGTCCCTTTAATCTGAACCTTTACACAACTAAAGGTCAAACACACACACAAACGAGCAGGCACGCCTATCCTCAAATTCAGATCGAACATTCATCACTGTGTGTGTGTGTCCTTAAATCCATCTGGACAACATCAGTGTGTGTTCACATCAACAAGGTCACATGGGGTCACTCAGTGTGTGTGTGTGTGTGTGTGAGTGTGTGAGTGTCACGTGTGGAAGCGGGTGTCGAACACGCGTCAATATCCGTGTCACTATGATCAATACGATGCCTGGTAGCAGAAACACACTGAGTGTCGTCATTTTTCCTTTAATAAACAAACTTTTCAAATCTGTCTGAACAGGATCAGCAGCAGCAGAAGAAGAAGATGTTAAACCTTCAGACTCAGACGTGAGGAGGAACGAGACGATGACGTGTTAAAAGATGCTTTTGTCTGTCGACAGAAACCAGAAGCTGACACCAGGTCCTGCTGCAGCACTTCCACATCCAGACTGGGGAGCTCGGACTGAAGCTACGTCACCGAGTCATT
Organism: Xiphias gladius; assembly: GCF_016859285.1. Taxonomy (NCBI): domain Eukaryota; kingdom Metazoa; phylum Chordata; class Actinopteri; order Istiophoriformes; family Xiphiidae; genus Xiphias; species Xiphias gladius. The sequence goes on from NC_053423.1 coordinate 25,773,776, forward strand.
GTTCATGGGAGACGAGAGTTCAGAGCCCGAAAACTTCACATTCGCACAGACGACCTTCACCTGTCCTCTGATAGCCAAAAATACATAGAATTACATTTACATTTAGTTACACGTTGTGGAACAGACTAATAATGCCCATACAACCTATCGGTGGCATCATGTGACATTACTTCCGTCAAACAATATGACAAAATGGCATAATGAATAAATGTACTTTAGTTATTGAGATAAAGTGACAGCACAGGAGTCAGAAGAGACGCTGTGAGGTGATGTGTTACCTGTGACAGGGGAAAGTGTTATATGAGTAACTGGACATTTAATCTGGAACTGCCGTAATGGACGTAAAATGAATTTCAGTGTCAAATGACGGTAAACTCATATCGTATCGTCATCATATTGCATCGTTATCAAATCTCCACGAATCCAAAACCAAACAGGAAAAAATCTTCCCAAACAGGTCGTAATAAAAGTCAGAGAGAAGCTGTCAAACGCACAAAAGTCAGAGAATGAATTGTTCTCAACACAGAGCAGCAAAGTTGTTAACTTTAAAGAACAAAGGGTGGAGCCTTTAATATTACTGCATGTAGGGATGATGTGAAGAAGAACAGATGGATTTAAAGACCATGAACACGAACACACACGCACACACACAAACACACACACACACACACACACGCACACACACACACACACACACACACACACGGGCACACACACACACACACACACACACACACACACGGACACGCACACACACACACACACACACACACACACACACACACACTGTGAAGCCTCCCTCAGGCTGCTGCTGTATTAAAATGTTCTGGGTCAATGTTTCTGCTGAAACAAGACGACTGATGACGACAAAAATATAATTACAGGAAGTTCAGACACACAAACACACACACACACAGTCGTGGGTTAACATGGGTCATTGTTCTGCTGCTCAGTTCAGTTCAGTCGACAGAAACAGAGAAACAACAGAAATATAATCAGAATGAATCAACGTTTTTCTGCTGCTGAAACAAAAGCTCATTTACATGAAACAAACAGTCACAGAAACATGTAAAATGAATCCCAACTTCATCCTTTACTCTCCCAGACCCGACTCCAGCCGTGGGAAGCAACGCCAACGTTGACTCTGGCTTTGCTTCCATTTCTAGCACTTCTATTCTTGTACCGAAGTTAGCATGCTAACCAGCTAGCCCCGGCCCGTCTCGCCTCCGTAGCGTCCAGTCTGTCCTCAGTCCAACACGGGAGGACGGAGACGTAGCTCTGCTCAGAGGACGTATTCTAACCTCTGGTCTTGTAAACACAACGATGGCTGAAGCTCTTGGTGAGTAAACCGCTGCTAATGCTAATGTTAGCTATGAAGCGACAACAAAAACTCACACATAGCACCTTTAACTATTTTCTAAAATCAAGTCTCCTTTTTCTTGCATCATTCCTTCACTTGTTTCTGGAAAAGTCTTGAGGCAAATTGAGTATCTTTGCTGCACCGGTGGATTTTTTTGACTTGTACCACAGCTTGTCTACGTAAATAAGAGTTCCAGGACTCAAATATAATCTATGGGGAGTTTTTTTGCCGTGCGACACGTTGATGGCATTAATCAGCCAGTGCTCTCTGTACGAGTTTACACAGGTCTGTGTATCAGCCCAACTAAAATCCTGGAGTTGAGATAAGAATAAAGAAGAGAAAGTGTCTGAGTCAGCGTCCCAGAATCATCAGTGAGTGTACGGTTACATAACAAACGGTTACATAACGTAGAACTGCAGAGTCAGTGTGATCACTCGGCACTTCAGGATCCAACCAGACCTGCCGCACCTGTCCTCTGGGAGGCGTTCAGGGACTCAGCAACGATCTGAAATCTGAGAGTCCGCGTCCTAAAATCACTCTGTTAGCGTAGACTTATGTTCAGGAAATCCAACCTGGAAGACGACACGATGATCAAACATCGACGGCTTCTGCTCGGCAGCTGAAAACAAACCTCGAGGAGGATTTTTACAACAGTCTCCGCTCTGAACTTCTTTACAACCTGACGTTAACGTGCCTCCGACGGAACAATAAACTCTCCGAAACACTGACTGCGACGGATCGTCCTCCTGCTGCAGGTTTCAAGTTTCTGCAGGTTGATTTTTATGGAAATGGATCGACACCAACGGCCGTCTGGAAGCAGGGAAATCAGTCTAAAACCTGACGTGAAGTTAATGAGCTCAACTGTGAAAACCAGCGGCTTGGTGTTTTAATCCAAACTCAGGGATTTGGAAGACACACACTTGTAGTTAAAGATTATGCACTAAATGATGAGTAATATCCTGTAATTCTCTAATCATCACATTTCTTAAATCACCTACTTTTGAACATTGTGACATTTACGCGTAACAATAATAATATGAAGAAGAAAAGAGAAAGACAGCAGCTTCACAAAAGGTGGAGAGCAGGGAAACAGAGCCATGTTTCATGAAATACAACACACACATCTTCCTTCCCTCCTTCCTTCTCTTCAGTAAATAATCAGATTCAGTCGTCTGCTGAGCTCAGACAGCAACGTCCAGCTCGACCAATCAGCTGCACCATCCCTGCGTGTGTGTGTGTATCTGAGGTCACAGACACCCCACCCAAAAAAAACCCAGTCTGTGTCTGTCCACTCGTCTCTCGGGACGTCTGGTCTTTATGAAGACACCAAGGTCACGAAGGTGAAGTCACAGGTCACATGATCGATCAGTCCGACTCAGCGTCGTCAGAGCTGAAATAAACACAGAAGAAGATCTTTCACTTCTTCTGTGATCAAACTCAAAACTCGCCCCTGAAACACCTGAAGTGACCAAACCAGCGGCGTCAGTGCGTCTCTCAACACCTTCCCTCCGCTCCGAGCCCATTGGTTCCTACAGTAGGTTTCATCCAACAGCGGGACTCTTTTCAGGGACAATTGAATCAAGTCCTCTGAGGAGCTGTTAAGTCGTTCCGCTGGATGTAGACGAGGCCTTTTGGTGACCGGCGGTGTCCCTGCAGATGTGTCCGGTGTAACAACTGTCGGCTGGTCCTCCTTCCATTGATGCTGAGCGTCAGGCTAAAAACTGCTGTCTTTAAGTTCAAACTATGTTTTAGCAGAGAGTCCGTCCTCAGTCAAACAGCTGGACGACATGAAAACAGGTGAGTCTCTTCCTCTTCATCCTCCTTTCAGTTAAACTTTAAAACTGCATCACAGACACAGACAGCCGGCTGATAACATCTGGATTTCATCAACAGATCCAACACAAATCGGGTTCGTGCCAACATCTGTATCTTCCGCTACGTGGATCACACACAGCTGTTTTCTCCATGTACACGGTGCAGGACCTGAAAGGTTTCTAGACTCTGGAAAAACCCTGTTTTAGTCCAGAGGCTGAAACAAGGAGCGAAAGATGACTTTTTAAACTAAAGCAGCCTCATGTGGACGTTCTCTGATAATATACGCCATCGGGCCGCGTCGCACTTTAACCAAACCGCCCCAAAGGAAAAGGCTCTTTCACGTCCAGTTCCTTAAATGAACGGCGCTAAAATCCAAAGAACTTTCTGTCAGAATCGAGGCATCAAAAATACAAATTCAAGAGAAATGTTTCCTTTTCTGAACCTTGTCGTAGGAAACTGAATTGGAAGTTTCACTGCTGTGAGAGAGAAACCGAGGAGAAGATGGTTTTCTCTCGCTACAGGACTGACCCAGAGGCGTCTGGGCGTCTTCACGGGATTTGTTGACTCTAAGAAGAATCCAGATTATCAACAGAGCGCCGCAGAGTTCAGCCGCTCTTCTCTTCTTCCTCTGCAGCGACGCGTCTGACACCAAACAGCTGCTGACTCCCGGCTTGGCTACAAACTGGACTGGAACCGAACGAGCTGAAATCCCTGCAGCGCTTCTCCCCCGAGGCTTCTGACCTTCAGCCTCTCCACCGCTGCCCGTGTGTTCCACAGCTGCTCAAAACGATTTTTGGCTCTAGAATGTTTCTTGAGTTTTTTGGCATTTTATGCTACTAAAGGTCGGAGCCTAAATACAGGCGGGGGAGAAAACGAGGGTGGATCATAATGGGTCCTTGCAGTACCGTGATCTACCGTTAGAGAACAGTTCAAACGTGACCAGTGATACTGATCTAACAGAGGGAATTAGAAAATAAAAGCCCCGGTCTCTATTTCAGGAAATGCGGAATAAAGTGGAACTGCTCAGGTCTTAAAACCAGATTTTGGTTTTCCACGAGATGGAGGATGGAGGATTCGTTTCCGCTGACATTCTGCTTCAGTGGAGCAAATTTCAAACAAACTTGAGATTAATCAAATTATTTAGACAGAAATGGAGCAGCGTAAAATTGGGGCTTCGGGTCCCTGAGGGTCTGATGCGGCACCTTAAACCTCTTGACCAAGAGGACGCACCTTTTGTTTATCTGAAATTTTGAGAATGTATTTAAATATTTCTTAATCTCTGGGGGTGTCCCGGTGGTTCTGACGTCCCTGGTTGGAGACATTTTTGTCCCCGCTTCTCTGGGCGTATGTTTCCTGTCTGAATCTCCGGCTTCTTTCAAAAGAGGCCGAACGCTGCTCTCGCACGGCGGACACACAAACAGCGTCTCAGTGCGAGTCCCGGCTTGTACCTCTGAAATGGACTCGTCCCAGAGGTTCTCCTTCCTTTCCTGTGCCGTGTTTTGTTTCCAGAACCTTTTGGTTTCGTGGTGCGGCAGTTTTGGGAAAACGCAAGAGAGACCCGAAGGCTCAGATTTAGAGATTTCAGCCAGTGATTTCTGAATGTTTCCGACTCCTTCTGTTCTCAAGCTTCCAGCCGTGAACGTGACACCAGACCTCAGCCCAGCGCTGGAGGCCCACAACAGACCAATCCTGTCCAAGACCAGAGGTCAGTTTACCTGGGATATTGATTATGTGCTCAGTGTCATTCTTCACAATGCTCGTGCTTCTGCGGCCGTTTACAGATGTGGCAGGTGTAAGGAACACAAAGCAGGTGCTGCTGGTGCACAGGTAAACTGAGGGTGACTCGTTTTAAAGTGGTTAAAGTGGTCTAAGCTCAGTCCTGGATGAGGACTTACCTCCTTGTCAGAGATGTAGAGGTGGTCTCCTCTCAGCACCACATATCGGGTCCTCCACAGTTCTCTGAAGATCCCTCGACCGCAGAACTTCCTGATCCAGCCGAACTTGTCCGGCTGCTGGACTGCCGGCTGACCCGAGTCCTGAACGCCCTGAAACACGCAAGAACGGGGGTCAGAGAGGGACTACAGAAACCCGCAAAGACACAAAAAAAACCCCCCAACAACCCGTTGATGGAAACATCTGCGGGGACCAGCAGGACAACCAGATCAACCATCCAAAATCCAGATGTTTTGAGGATACGTTCTCACAGTTTTGCCTTTTTCGGGCGGTTCGCAGTGAAGTTAATGACAGGAAACGACCAGAATTAAACCTGCGGCGCCGCAGCCGCTACGAGCACGTCAGAACCACTTGTCCATCAGGACGTCTCAGAAATAATTCTTAAATATATGTTGAAAATCCAGACTTCGGGAGAATCGCTCTGGGGTTCGAGTAGAGGATTAAACTACTGAGGAAGGAAGGTAGCAAGAAAAAGACGAAGGTGAGAAAGAAAAAGCTACAGAGCTACGCTTTGACAGAGGAAGTTACAGGAGGATAAAAGCAAAACTGAAGGAGGACAGGAACGTGGACTCTGCGGAAGGATGGAAGGATGGAGGAGGAAGAAACAGAGGATGAACCTGACAGGAGGTGGAGGAGAAGAGGAAGAGAGTGAAGGAGGGGATGATGGACGCCAGCGGTGACGGAGGAGGAGCCGTTCCTGCGCCTGGTTCCCCAGATTCCTCTCAACACGCGAAACACGTCTGAGCCGAGACAAGCCGAGGCTTGGTAAACGTCCTGATCACCTGCCGCAGGTTACAGGAAGTCAGCTGAATTTAAGGGTCACGCGGACTCCGGCTTGGAAGCGGCTGCCGGTGAACACGTGGTTTTAATGGGCCGCGTTTCAGTCCCTGTTTCATACTGGTTCCGTGGGTCTGATGCGTTAAATGACTGTATATGTGAGGAAGAAGACGGATGAAGGTCCAGACGCGGGCGAGGTCTGGACCGACTCGTCTTCATCCTCCCCTGAAGACAAACAGGATTTAAACGGTGAATCGACCGTGAGCCTGAAAGAACCGGAGTTAACCGAGCGTCCACATTGTCCAGATCTGGTTCAGGTCTCTCTCCGCTGAGGTTTTCTTCTCCTTTGATCCATAAGCGACTTGGCAGAAACGTGGGACTCGTGGTTCCCGGTCTCGCTCTGATCAAAGGCTGGTTTGTAGTTTGTTCGAGGGCCTTGACGTTTCCCAACCGGTCACGCAGCCCAGATTTTGAACGGTGAAGACGCAGACGTCCCGGGGCAGGAGACGCCGTCAGGCGGACTCCCCGTGACTCGGACGATCACAAAGCAACGGTTCCCAACATCGCGGGACCAAGTCTTTTTACTCACCCGCTTTCAGAACGCGAGGAAGGAGAGTTCGGGGTCAAAGGGCCGGTTCACCCTAATGACACACGAGCGCGTCCCCTGTCCGGTCCTGCGGCGAGTTTCATCCTCGACTACTTTCTTATATTCGAATCAGTTTGAGCCAGTTCGGCTGAACCCCGTCGAACCTGTACCACAGACCACGTCGGCTTGGACACGGAGTATTGTGGAACAGGTCCCTCGGTGTCCGGCCAGACACCACGGGAGCATCATGTGGACGGATCACGGGACGGCTGGAGCCACGAGAGACTCCCCCGAACGTCCCCTCGTCCGGCAGAGTTACTGTCCTGTTTTACTACCTGTCAGCGGAGGAAAGTAACTGAGTACATTTACTCCGGTACTTCTCAGCGGGAAATTCTTAATTTTCCCGAAGAAGACTCGATATGAAAACGCGAGTGAACTCTAACATGGGGCCGATTTCAACGCTGCTCCGGATCCGGTAACACTCCGGTTCTCTATGGTGAAGAGGGTCAAATGAGCGCGAGCGTTGAGTCCGTTTCGCCGGTTGAACGTAACTTTTGTTCCAGCGGAGAATCCGGATCCTACAGTCTGCAGGCTGAGTCCGCCTCGGGTTGAACTGGGCGCTTTCAAAGAGGGACCGACTGATCCGGGTTAAGGTTCCGTTATTGCAGAACATCCACTTCACACGATCTCGCGTTTCATCTAAGGTCGGGGACGAGACCCGAGTTCGGATCAGGGACGTCATGTCACACAGGTCCGAACAGCTGATACGTGGATCCGTTCTCTTTCCCAAATCCTGGTCCCGAGACCTGCTTACTGAGACCCAGACGCGGAGACGGAGGGAAGTTGCTGCGAATCATGAACCCGAGTGAAAACAGAGATTTCTCCTCTGTGCTGGTTTATGATCGACATCGGATCAGAGGGATCAGAGGGATCCTGGTTCGTGCTGATCCTAACCGCTGACATGACTGAACATGGGGCTGCTGTGTGGGTGAGATGCCTGAATCCTAATCCCGCTATCAGAGTGTTAAAGGCCCGTTTCAGGCCGATGAGACCGGATGACGAGTGCGTGAGCGAGGGGAGCGGACTCGGTTGTGACTGGATCGGTGAACGGACAGAAACCCGGGTCCTACCCTTCTGCTCTGGCTGCTTTTCTTCATCCTCCCGCCTCAGTCGCTCCGGGGCTCTCAGGAGAATCACACCGACGGGGAGGAGGCGCAGCCCGGCCGCCGGTAGATCCTGGAGTCGGCGTTGGTGTCGGTGCGTCCGTGTAGTCCGCGTCCGGTTCTTCGTCTTCAGCTCCGCGGATGTTGTCTGGACCGAGGCAGCATCCTCCCGGTGCGTGCGCGTGTGCCCGTGCGCGTGGAGGCAGATGCTCCCTCTCAACACGCTCGTGCGCGCGCTCGGAAACGCGGACGCGCACAGTAGCCTATATTCCGGGAAAAGAGCCCGACAGCGCCATCTACTGACACACGCACACGCGCACACACACACCTCAAACAAAGAGTCACTGATCAGACTGATCTCGCTGTATTTCTTTACATATGAGACTCAGTCATCTGCAGGAAAAGGATCAAAATCTCAGCGATTATTATGTAAGATTTACATTATTTTATTATCTAGACTTAATTTAGACTCATTTTCTCATAATTATGACATAAAAACAACATCAAATGACATCAGGACCTAACACACACACACACACACATATATGATAGTTGGACTGAATTTGGACTCATTACCTCCAACTTCCGACGTAAAAAATTCATCTTTGTTTTGGTGGGAACCTTTTTCTAACATCGTGAGTCTGTTGTGTGGCGGCTCAGTTCGAACGGTGAACATGGAACCTTCATGGTGAATCACGGTCATGAGATACTGAGCCCGTGTTATTAGACAGATTTGAACTCTAATAATCCTCAGGACGGGTCGTGAATTTGACTGGTTTCTTCGTCATCTTGATGTGAAAGGTCAAAACTCTGATGTATTATCTCATCATTTGGACCAACGTCCTGTCAGAACCTGCATCCGATTTGTTTGGCCCAGTGTGTTAACACACACGCAGAATTCAGAACACTCTTTTTCTGTCTCTGTTGATGGTTTTCCTGCTTTTACTGAGCGAGGGAAAGACCAGAAGTGATAGCGAACACAGAACAAAGACGACGCCGTGTTTGTGTGTCCCGGTTCCGTGCTACATACTAACCTTACTTGTATACGTTGCCTTATCTAGAATGAATTCCATTAGTACTCAGATGGATCCAAACCAGTCTAGTTTCTGCTGTCAGTGATAGAAACCTTGCAGCCAGAGAGGAGCGATGCCCAGATACCAGTTCACTTCTTAGACCTGCTGGCAGCCTTTGACACGGTGAACCACCAAAGCCTCCTGTCCCCACAACCCACACCGGGCATCTCTCGTGCAGCAGTACTCCGAGTCCCACCTCACAGAGCGATTGTTCAAAGGTCCCACTGGGGTACCACCAGGATCTGTGCTTGGTCCCCTACGGTTCTCAATGTGCACCACCTCCCTGGGTCTGAGTATCCACTCACATGCTGTGCCGATGACACCCTGCTCTACCTGTTCTTCCCACCAAACTAAATTAAATAATTGATGGTAATTAATTAGGACATAAATAATCTGTCCTCATTAACATAATTAATGATTAAGATAGAATAAATTAAAGATTTATACATATGTTGGACATGTATTTATGTCCAGATTAACATTTACTCATTAATTTGCATATTCATGTATTCAATTGAGTATTTACTTGTGTATTTATTCATTCTATTAAGTATTTATTCAATTTCTTCTATTTCAGCATTTATTTATTTTGTTTTGATCAAGTCTTTTTCTCTTTTCCTTTTCCATACCTGACGTGTGGTAAAGAAGAATGATGACGTTCACAGACAGGTTGAATAATCGATAAAATGGCGTCGGCATGTTTCCATCTATCACAGCGGCTGAAAACATTCTCACCTCCTCCCTTTTCACACAAAACTCAGGTTTCACCCTGAGCTGATAAAAAGCAGCAGGAGGAAAAAACTCGGATCCACTTTAAAATCCAGGAACTGCAGCTGTGACAAAAACCAGTAAATGACGTCAACTTTAAAATGAATCACACGATGCTGGCCTGTCACAGTTCTTATTTATTGGTGCTTTTAACTTAAAACATTCGCAGACATTTTAAAGGGACATTCCACCCGATAAACAAATCTGAATGAACAAGTCACCGGCTGGTGGAGGGTGTGTTCATGTTGCCTTTGCTTCAGACAGGTATCGCAGGCGCACTGGGGTCCAGGTACCCGAAGCAGCTTGGAACAAATCCGTGTCGTCGTTTCCTTTTGTTAGAGCCTCTCTGAGCCAACACGTTGGCTTGAATAATATGCAACATACACTCAGTGTCCACTTTATTAGGTACACCTGCACAGTCTGATGCAGTCCAGCGCAGTCTCCTGCTCTGACGCCTCCAATGTTCAGCTTTTCTTGTTCATTCAGTTCAGGGTTTCATCGCTGAGCTCAGGGTCACTGATGGAGATGCACTGGACTGTGTCAGACTCAGAGGTGTTCCTAATTTTCTGACTCCTCGAGTCTGTAAACAGGGAGGAAAAAAAAGCAGAAACGGCTCTGGACTGGGAGAATCGGAGACATTTTGGACTGCTCCTTTAAACAAAAACAGACACGAAATGTTGGGAATGTTGTTTTTTATCCAGCGAGCCATTCTGGAGCCTGCCTGTGTGTGTGTTCAGCGTCTGTTGCCGTGGCGACCACTTCCTTGTGGTCTGTCGGCACCGTGACCCGTCGCCAACATGACTTCCTCCAGGAAACTGAGAGGGGAGAGAGAGAGAGAGTGAGGGGGGGTAAAGACACCTGGACTGGGACTCCGGTAAGAGTTCGTTCAGTCTGTTGCAGCAGCTGAGCTGTCGACCGTGTGGGACTTAAACTGAAGCTCACGGTCGTCATAAGATGTGAGAGCAGGGACGTAGGTCCGGTTCCAGGAGTGGGCAGAAACGATGCCCTTAACATTTAACAAACAAGACCAGGTCAAAACCTCGCCCGTGTCTGGACCTTCATCCGTCTTCTTCTCTCCTGCTGTCTGTCCTCACATATACAGTCGTTTAACACATCTGAATAATTCCCAGCAAAGCTGTTCTCATTGACATGTCTCTCTCTTTCTGTTGTCAGACGACGGAACATAGCGGGACGTTCAGTGCCAAACTAATGGTCTCCAACAACCAGTTCGTGTCGACGTTACACTAGAAATGAATAATAATCAGCAACTGTTTCTTTAATTCATTCACTGTTTCAATTAGTTTATTGTCACCAAAAACAGTGAAAAAATGTCAACTGTTCTGTGGCTGCTGTTTCTCTCGGTTTTCTGTCACAGGAACCTGAGTCTCTTTGGACAAGAACAAGACATCTGTCAACGAGGACTCTGAGGAAGTGAGATGGAGGCTTCGTCACTATGTCTTGTTGACTGAGAAAATAATTCATAGATGAATTAATAGTAGAAATAATCTACTGTTAATTTCAGCTGCTGCTCCTACAGCATCAAAGACTGTTTAATGAAAATGTAATTAAAGTTAAAGGAGGTTCTGTTCTGTGTGTGTGTGTGTGTGTGTGTGTGTGTGTGTGTGTGTGTGTGTGTGTGTGTGTGTGTGAGAGAGAGAGACCTCTTTGTGTTGTGGATGCTGCTTCCTCCCAGGACGATGCGGACTCCAGGTGTGCTGCGGTTCAGGTTGTAAACAGTCAGAGCTTCTTCATACGTGGCTCCACCAATCAGAAACACGATAATGTCCTGAGGCCTGAAACACACACACACACACACACACACTTTTACTTCTATCTTTGTGAGGACACTCTTTGACATAACGCGTTCCCTGACCCTGAACCAGGTCTGAGGACCAGACTAAATGTCAGACTAATGTCCCCTGAGCTGCAGCCTTTCCCCAACTCACAGCTTCGGGCTGTTACTTTCCAGAGAGCAGGTGAGTTTGGTTTAATGTCTGCTGCCGTCAGGAACCTGTAAAATCTCTGAGCTGCTCCTCTGGCTGGACACAGACGGCGGCGGGGCTGCACATTATTCTGTCGACTGATCGAGAAATCAAAATCATGTCTCTCTGAGTCCAGGGCGACGTCTTCAAACGAACCTGTAAGCGTCACATTTTTTGACCTTTTTATTGAAAACTTAGTGAAACGGTGAATCGGTTTTCACAAACGTCGCAGATTCACTTTCTGTTTTAATCCTGGAAAAGTTGTTTTTGGATCAACTGATCCAGGATCAGTCCCTGACTACAGAGATCACGCTGGTCGAGGGTTTTGATGACGGTGATATTTGGTGGTACAGAGAAGCTTACAGTGCCCCCTACAGGAGGCAGTCTGGACTTGTTGGATCTTGTCCCTTCAGAGTCCGGCTTCAGAAGCCTCAATGAAGACCAGGAACCATAAACCAGGATTTAACTTGTTATTTAGAATTGGTGGTCTGTGTATTCTGATTTTTTTTCTAGTTTTTCTTGTCCTACAATGTAGTGAGATCATTCACTGTTTGATTGACAGTTTTTTATAGAATTTTTAATAACAGGTTATTACTGGTTCTATTTTTGATGTGTACGGATTTTGACCTATTTATTAATATTATGTGTGTTATGAGAATACAAGTCTAAATATATTTTGCATTATTGCTTTTTCTCCTGCGCACCTTTCAGTTTACAGGTGAGGTTTACCTGTCTCTCAGGTGTGTGTGCTACCTGTCTCTCAGCTGTGTGGTTTACCTGTCTCTCAGCTGTGTGGTTTACCTGTCTCTCAGGTGTGTGTGCTACCTGTCTCTCAGGTGTGTGTGTGCTACCTGTCTCTCAGCTGTGTGGTTTACCTGTCTCTCAGGTGTGTGGTTTACCTGTCTCTCAGCTGTGTGTGGTTTACCTGTCTCTGAGACTGCTGGCTCCCAGGTATGGAAACTGACTGTCTTTGAGTCGACCTTTAATCAGCTGATCCAGAGTGTCGTGAAGCAGAGGCTGATGCTGAGTGTACACGTTCTCCACCCCCTGAACACACACACACACACACACACACACACACACACACACACACACACACACACACACACACAGGTTGTTATGTAGTATACACTCCAACTAGGTAAGCCCACTGTCTTGGTCCCTGTCACCCACACCAGGTCTGTCCTATTCCAGGTGGTTTCCTATATCCTGTCCAGCGTCCTGTAGTAATTAGCCTGTGGCCTGTTGATCTGTTGTTTGGATTCAGACGGTCCCTCTTAAACCGGACTCAGGCTAAAACAGGTTTAAAGTCCTGACTGACTGAAATCAGGCTGCATCGCACACGAGGAGAAACTTAACATGTTCTCCTCTCTGATCTCTAACATGAACACACTACAGGACATCAGAGGAGCAATCAGGGACCAATGACCCACCTCGTGTGATCACGTGAGCTCATATGATCTCATGTGATCCTGTGACCTCACGTGATCTGATGGGGAAGCAGATGTAAACAAAATGGAAACTGTGGTGCAACAACTCGCTGTAACGTCAGTAACGTTACTTTGCAGTGAGAAAAACACAGAAGCAGAAGGTGAAAGAGTCTGGATGAGAACATAGTTGGAGAGATGTCGTCAACACGGGTTGTCTGTTCTTCGTCCAGAGCTGGAGCTGGGATTTTAACTGTCAGTTTTGACATCCGTCCCGCCTCGAGTGCTAGAATGTTTACCGTCGCTTGGCAACACCGTCAGCTGCTCCGGGACTGACGTAATCGTGATCGTCCAGACCTTAACTCCTAAATATCCGATATGTTTGATATTATCAGGGCGGCCCGATGGTTCAAGACTGGATCTGTAAACGCCTCACATTACCAGATAATCTGAGCCGAACATCGATACTGAACAAAGTCCCAGACCAGACTTCTCCTCCGATTGTCGGGAGGGTGAATCGGGGATGAATCGGCCCGGAGCTCCTGAAGTCTGTAGTCGGCTTAAAGACTCTGACGGTGCAGTTTTCATGATTTCCTCCTGTCGTTTTCATGGTCATATTGTTTCGCTGATATCGCATCACGATGCTGTGAGATGCGATTCCCTTGTGTTTTAAGGGCCTGATCGCTTCTTCCTGCTGCAGCCACTCACAAAATCAAATGAAAAAACAAAAAAAAAGATCAATCTATCCCTGAGTTCTTCAATTCTGAATTCCAATTCTACTGAAATGAAAAGGAAACATCCACAGTATTTCCTATTATCCTTCTCAGTGATCAAAGTGGCAAAGATGCAATCCAAGAAGATTCAGAGTGGACAGACTGACGGACATTAGCTGGTGAGGCTTAAAAACAGCGAAGTGATTGATGAAGGTGTCTGTGGGATTGTTGCTGACTCAAAAAGTGTCCATTTCTCTGGCAACGTCCCCGTCATATAACAGCCGCAGGAGACGTGGACCAAACGAGACCTGAACAGCTCCTCAAAAATCTAAAACAAACTCTTTGCATATTAATATTTGATCAAAATAATATGAAATGTCACACGGTAAAAGATGAAGATGAATAAAAGCAACATTTTAAAATAAAAAAGTTGAGCGTGCTGCAAAAACTGGTTTACAGGGTGTTTGATTGGTTGCCAGGGAGGATAAGGTAGTTACTATGGTGACAGTGGTTGCTAGGGTGTGTGTGTGTGTGTGTGTACCTTGAGTCCTTTGAAGAACTGTTTGGTGATGGCGACGGCGTCTGTCGGCGTGACGAGGTCACTTCCTCTAACTCTTTTCCCTCCGTACTCCACAACAGACTGAACCATCTGAGAGAGAAGACACGTCTAAACGCTTGATCCAGTCCACAGGACTCTAACATCTAACCTATTCCTCAACACTCGGGGGTAGAGGAGTCCAGCCAGACTTCCTACAGCTGAGGTGGACCAACCTGTCCCCTGCTGTAAACCAAACACCACCATCACTAATCTACACCGATCTGATCACCAGAGACTGATACTGGATCAGTTTACGGCCAGAGACACAAATTTTACAGCATTCACTTAATTGATCTCATTTTTCTTATTTATAAACACAGAAGACATTTTTTTTACTGTTAAATACTCATGAGAAACTAAACCTGATTCTAATCCACAGCTTATCTGACGACTTGTTAATCGTTTCAGCGATTATCAAGTCGTTATTTAAGAAGAAACGGGTTTTAAACTGTTGGTCGGACAAAGTGAGACGTATGAAGATAGACAGCAGGTAAATGGTAAAAGTGGTAATGATAGTTTACGTATATATGGAACGAACAGCTGTAAATCAGTAAAACCAGGCGACAGGACGTGTTGGTCTGGTTAGTTTGTTTAGAGATGATGAAGACCGGACACAGAGCTTAAACCATCCAATCGGAGCTGACTACCCTGCGGTGACGCTCAGACACTCCTCTCCTGCTCAGCTCATCCATCAGCGATGGGAGGATGCTGCTGCTGTGGCGTTCATATCTCAGGGCGTAGAGCATGACGAGGCGGACGGCGTCCAGCTCCGAGAGACGCGGGTTCTGCAGCAGACGGCGAACAATCTGAAAAGACAGGAAGCACAGCGGAGAGGGTGAGACGAGCTACGAGTCTCACTGATGTCCTGATGATCCTCTGCTCAATCATCAGTATTTCTAACCTATTACCAGACCCCCCAGGGCTGCAACTAACAATTGTTTTCATTATCGATTATTCTGCCGATTGTTGTCTTCATTCAATCTATAACATGTCAGAGAACAGTGAGAGACGGCGACGTATTCAAACATCCGGTTTTGTTCGGTTACTGTGAGAGAAAACAGAAGAACTGAAGACCTTTGTGTTTGAGGGGCAGTTCTTTGGCTTTCTGTGGTTACAGCAGCGTTGGAGGCAGGTGTGATAAAACGTACGTTAGATGTTGGCGCTGACCACCTGACTGGCTTCCCTTCATCAAGATTCATTCAAATGTCCGAGGTTCGAGACGTTTCACTGAAGCTTGCTGTTGTTTACAGACTTGGACTTTCTGGAGTCGTTCAACAGCTGAATGATGAAACTCAAACTAAACAGAAGGAGCTGCGCAGGAAAGGCACAGACCGAGAGACGGATGCTGAACAATCCAACTATCACAGCTATAAAACTCTGATGAGCAGTAAAGTGTGCAGGGATTCCGAGGCTGTTACCTGCTGAGCGTTGGAGTGGTCGTTCTGACAGGCCAGCTCCTGCTCCACCTCTGACACCTCCATCAGCTGACGTTCCGACACCAGCCGAGACAACTCCCCCACCACCGTCACGTGTTTGGACACGGTGCCCGACATCTTCTTAAACTGAGGGTAGTTATCTACAAACGCCTGCGGAGGACACACAGGAGACGGGTCAGACACCGGAGGACGGAAAAACATCTGGACTGTCCCTTTAAGACACTGAGGCAGCTTGACATGTTGTAATGTTAAAGTTTTAATGCTGTGACTGAACATTAAAACATCTTGTGATTTTACTTTTAGACTGTAACTAAAAGTAAAACTGATGTATTACAACCTGTATCTGTTTTATTAAATAAGACATATGACGCCATAGAAATCTTTCATTTCAGAGTTTTTCATTTGAGGTAACAAAAAAAAGCTGAAAACCTGAACGCAGTAGCTGTACTTTGTCTGTGTAGTTGTACTGCGCTCTGACTGTGTACTCTGCCTGTGTGGGACTGGTCGCCGCAAATACTTACATTATTCAACATCAGTAAATAAAGCGGCGGCTGATTCAATTCATGATGGAGAAGAAAAAAAAAAAAAAAAAACAGCCAAGCTGTTAATGCTAGCTCACACATCTCAAGCCAATTTCACGTGATTTGGTGGTTCAGCTCCTTTAAATCACTCACGTATGTATTCAATTGTAAATTAATGTATTATATTGGTTTCAAGATAAATATTAATAGAACCGGGACAGACAGAAAACTCTGGACTGTAAATAACAACCAAACCAAAGTCAATGTTCTTCAACAAATGAGTTGAAATGAATCAGAAGGGTGAAATGTTTCAGGTGATGAGTGGGCAGTGATTTTTCTGGGTAAAATAATCAGCCTAAAAAGACATAACATGAACACATGACATCCTTTTTCTAACGGTTTTACGGTTTTCTCGAGCAGCCAGAAAACTTCAACCTCTCAGACCCCTCAGCTGTCTCTGACCTTCATGTCAGAGATGGACTCCAGCTTCTGGTGTCCTTTAGGTCTCTTCTTCTGGAAATCTTCCATCAGGTTCTTTATGTTGGTGCCGATCTCTCCAAAGTTCAGGTACAGGTTCTGGTGTACACACACACACACACACACACACACACACACACATGCACACAAACCTTTATTAGTCAAAGAGAAATTAAATCATGCCTCTAAACTTTGTGGTTTCTAGTTATTTTTACTGAACTCCAGTTTTCTTCAGACTTGTGGCCTGAAGCAGTTTTCCTGATTTTCTACATCCAACACATTGTGAAAACTGAAACCAAATCCAGAACACAAACTATAGGGTCCAAAGTATGTGGAGAGCCCTGTCCACATACTTTGGGCCACATCGTGTGATGTTGTGCTGTGACCAACAGAAAAAGAGTGAGTCTTCAAACAGAACAACAAGTCCTGGTCCTGACACCGACCTGAAGCCTCCATGGCAACGAAAAGGGCTGGAGACTGATTCATTTGCAGCCTTTCACAGTGTAAACAGACAACGTTTCAACACTGCTGTGTCTTCATCAGAGTCCGAAAACACAGTACTGTTGGTCTGTTTGCATTTTCAAATGTGTCAGTGTGCTCCAGTCCCTTTCCCCTGTGAAGGCAGACCCTGGTCTGAGAGGCTCCTGATCCAGCTGACCACTGCTGAGAGCAGTTTTTCAACAGGACTCGAGTCTTCTCAGAGATAAAATTAGTCATTTGGTGTTTTAGTGTCTTCAGACTCACGTTGGCGTAGAACTCGTCATTCTCTGCGGACAGAACCACCTCTCTCAGGTCTTTGCTGATCCCAGGAACTCTGGATAGGTCGATCCTGTTGTTGTTCAGACCCAGCAGCTCGTGGACCATCGCCTGGTAGGTCCACTGCAGGATGCGACAACACACCGCAGACAGACATTTTAATTAAGAAAACACATGCGATGTCTGCGTGTTAGTAAAACTTCATGTGTTGGCTGGATGAATAAAGGAATTAAAACACTTGTGCTTTAGGATGTAATGTATAAACTGCACACGTCAGGAGGAGACGCAAACCAAAGTTATATTCTCCAAAACTACGTTTTTAAACAAGAAGTTTTTCATTAAATATACATATTTAACAATACGGAAACTCACTGCATTCACCATAGAAAGAGGAGACTAAGGTCTTATCTCATAAATACAAACACAGGTCTGGGTGATTGTGAGATCTCTTCTCGTAGTTATGAGCTAGTAAATCAGTGTGTGTGACCTCGGGAGACACTTCCTGTTGGAAAGGTCGTCCCAGAAACCAACAGATAGTTTACATCAACGAAGAAGCAGAACTAGAACAAAATGTCTCCCGAGTTAATAACAAGAGGGAATTCTTGTTCTCAGGAAATACACCTGATGATGTCACGGTACGGAGCGTTGTGATTGGTCACCTGGTTGAGCAGAGGTGTGATGGCGTCGTCGCTCCGGTCGAGGATCAGCAGCAGGGGAGGAACTTCAGTCTTCCTGAAGTCAAACAGCTCGTACTCCTTTGTGATGATTTGCTGATGACAGAGTGATGGAGGTCAGAGGGTAACAGTGCTGTGGACAGCAGGCGTCGAAGAAAACGTTCCAACACTACACTGAAAAACAAATACTCCGATACGAGTAAAAGTCCTGCGTTTAAAAGCTTAACTTAAGTACAAGTCCTGAATTATTATCAGCTACATCCACTACTGATGCATCAATGTGCACGTAGCCTTAACTGTTGTAGCAGGTTGAGGTGGAGGTGGTGCCCCTGAAATGTAGTGAAGTAGAAGTATAAGGTAACATTAAACAGAAATACCCAAGTAAAGTACAAGTACCTCAAAACTGAATTACAGTACTTGAGTAAATGTACTTAGTTACTTTCCACCCCTGTTAAACACTGCGATAATGTGTGATGAGAGTGTGGTTGCAGTGGAAACCTTGACGCTCTCGGCCAGGCGTTTGGACATGTCCGAGGACAGCTGGTAGCGGATCATTGGACATTTCTTTAGAGCGAGGAGGACGGAGGTCAGACCCTGAGTACAGCGGGACAACATGGAGGGCTCCCAGCTCCGACCCTGATGGACATACATATTCAGATTTATATGCAGAAAAAGAGCGGACATGTTGAGGAGCCTCTCTCTGCTCTGCCTCTACTCTATGAAGACAGTGTCTTTCAAACATCATTATTTAACCACTTAATCTATAGTTTCTCTCTCAGACGCTGGTGAAGCATCAGCGCCTGAAGGGTAATGTTGTGGAATATTTTCTACTAAGGACTCTGAACACAATTAAACACACAAAGCACTGAAAGGGTTAACGTGAAATATATTATAAGTTACAATATAGGAGACAAACAGACCTAATCACAAGAAGTCTCAATAGAAAGAGTCTTACAATCATCTTTATAGTGTTTCATGAGACAAAGAACTTAGTCCCAATTCGTTATCTTTACTTTAACCCAAACACATCACCAATAAGATAGAAACATACATGATGTTCACGCGCACTGTCCATAAATTGAAGCTCAGACAAAGCATAGTTTGGCTTATTTCCCTTTATGGTAAAGCTGCAGGCTGCTCCATATGTAGGCCCCTCGGACTCATGAAACATTGTCTAAGGCCCCTGGGAGAGACCTTGAAACTTCTATAGGAGCAACACCAAAAGTGAATGACTGATAAACAGACTTTTCCTTCACAGCCGGCTCCTATTAGCTATTTGTGAAAGGTAAAAAAAAATGTCCACCAATGCAAGAAAATTAAGGATGATGTTCACATTATTGCCTGTGGCAATGCTGGGGGGGGGAACAACTTCAGGACAAGTCTCTGACTGTCCCTGAGGGGTCCAGCCAGAGACCAGACCTAAACCCCATACGAAGTCTGTGGAGAGACCTGTAGATGGCTTGAGAGGATCTGCCAGGAATAATGGGATAAACTGCTGAAATCCAGGTGTGCAAAGCTTTCGGAGACCTGAACGAGAAGACTCGGAGCTGTGATCGCTGCCAAAGGGGCTTCTACAAAGTACTGAATTAAGGGTCTGAATAGTTTTGCAAATGACAGATTTCAGTCTTTGATGTTTCATAAATTTGCACTGAATATACAATAGTTGCCAATTATTTTTTTGTGACCAACTAATCGATTCAGCTCTAACCTTCTTATCTACAGACTGTAAAGTCGACATGTAAAGAAAAGGGGGTCGTATCTGGTTCCCACGCGGTGGCTCAGTCCCCTCCCGTGCCCGATGCTGTCCCAGACTCGCCATGTTTGACTCTGGTGTTTTACAAACATTGGAGCTCGTCCAGACAGAATCACACTGTGAACACTGAACCAACAGAGAAGGGTCTGGGTTCTTACCCTGGTCACTCCCTGCAGGTTGAGGGAGAACAGGTGAGGATTCACTGCGATGAAGTCTCCATAAAACTCCTGCAGAGACACACACACACACACACACACACACACACACACACACACACACACCTGTTAAACTCCATTGGCTTTGTGTCTGAATGGTGAACTGAAGATGAATCCAACATGTGAACAACTTCTTCTCCACGGGACACAACTTTCACTGTCGAACCAATGAACCAGTTACAATCTCTCATTTTACATTTCTTTCATCTGTCACTGTGAAAAAATGAATCTCAAACCCGCTGCACTACAGCAGCTGCCATAAGAAACTGAAACCGCTGTGATTTTAAAGGACCAGTGTGTAGGATTTAGTGGCTTCTAGTGGTGACGTTGGCCAAGTAACGTAAAAACGACGAGGCCCTCTCTTGAGCCAGTGTTTCTGGGCCACTGTAGAAACATGGCGGTGCAACATGGCGGGCTCCATCGAAGAGGACCCGCTCCCTATGTTGATATGAAGGGCTCATTCTAAGCTGACGAGAACAACGATTCCTCGTCTCAGGTGATTAAACAGTAATGAAAACATTATTACGATTATTTTATTCCATTTCTGCCAATAGATCCACCCGAATCCTGCACACTGGTCCTTTAACAAGATGAAACAACAATTACTGTGTGAGCACAGAAAAAACTACAACTCCCCCAAAGAAATTACAGCACAGGTACATCATTGTTTCTAGCTGTAGCCTCTGAGGTTTAAAAACCTGTCAGGGTTCAGTCCTCTCCGCCCTGCTGTTATTACACACGTGTCTGAACTAACCACAAACACTCCTGACTTTTAGTTACTGGAGTCATTTGAAATCTCAGTGGGATTTTGAGTGAGGTTCTCTCCCTTCTGGAACAGAACCTGGAAGTTCTGGTTTCACTACGGCTCTCTATAATTACTCAAACGTCTTTCGAAGTGATGTCTAAAAACTTCATGTTTGCTGTTGTTTTCTCGTGTTGCAAACGATCAGTTATTTAGACTAACATTATTCATTCAAACTAATTTTAGTCGGTTAGCAACTGTATTATTGAGAAGACATCAAATGTTGACTAAAGGAGCGAAGCTTTCACTATTTAGCAAACAGTGTACATGTTTCCACTCACACTGTCACGTTCTGCTGTGGTTAAACAGTTAACGTCATGGTCAAAGTGTAAAATACAACGAGATAAAGATACCGCACGTCAAACTTGCCTTCACAATAAAGGTCAGGATCACCGTAACTGAAGTACAATTTGCCTTCAAAATAAAGGTAATGTGTAATAGTAAACTATGCTCTGTGCACCACTGACGTAATGATGGCCGGTCGCTCTTCTATGGATCCTCTGACTGAGGAGAAAAAATTTATTATTGAAAGAAGGGAACTAAAGACTCAGTTACAAACTGAACTTACAAACCTTTACTGAAAAGTCAAACCAAATGTAAAAACTGCGGTGTTGGAGTATTCTGGCTGGAGAGGATTCATCTTTAAGACGCCGTTAATCACATTCACGTCATTAAAATCACGTTAAGTTGCAGATCTAGCTACACGTGTTCCCTGTCCTGACTGCCAGCGTGCAGCGAGGACCTCACTGATCTGTGTGTGCTGCTGGACTCGACCGTGTTTCACTCAGGTACGACCCGAGACTCACCTGGACTTCAGCCACCACCTCCTGTTCATCAGCTTCAGCCAGAGCTTTGATCTCACTCTTACTGATCACATTACTGAAGTCTGAAACACACACACAGACACACACACACTGCAGTCAGGTGAGGATTTAACATTAATATCTAAAAAGCTTTTTAGATATTAGTCTGTTTTGGATTTTCTAAATTTGTTATTGAAGCTTTGAGCAGCACAAACCAAACTCAGCTCCAGAATCAACAAGTTTCAGCGTCAGAAACCTAAAAATCGTCAGCACATTAAACCAGAACTATCTGTGGAAGTCAGACTGAATCA
Organism: Xiphias gladius; assembly: GCF_016859285.1. NCBI lineage: Eukaryota > Metazoa > Chordata > Actinopteri > Istiophoriformes > Xiphiidae > Xiphias > Xiphias gladius. The sequence goes on from NC_053423.1 coordinate 25,795,739, forward strand.
TATCAACACGTGTTTCATGTCTTTGTGTTCAGATCTGACTGAGTCAGGTCCCTGAGAAGGAGGACGGGTTTTGACAAAAAGAAAGTACAACAACTAACTTACAGATGAAGTAGACGCTGTACTTTGGTCTCCTCAGCTCCTGGATCAGATGTTCTACATTCTCCTGCAGAAAACACACATTTTAAAGATTTAGCTACAGCTACAGTTGACACTGTAATTATCATCATTATGAATGTTACTACCACACTGTTTTACCAGTGTGGCTGCGGGACAGAAGGTCTTGTACCTTGGTGGGTCTGAGGAAGCAGATCGCCTTCAGGTGTTTCATGCTGTCTCTGTTCTGAGAGTCGATCCGTTCAAACAAGTAAACCTCCTTCTGCAGGATCTCAGACTGAGTGTACACCATACTCACTATGCTGGTCTGTAACACACACACACACACACACACACACACACACACACACACACACACACACACACACACACATTCATGCAGTTAAACCATTAGCCAATCATGTGGCAGCAGAGTAGTGCATACAACCCTGCAGACACAGGTCAGGAGCTTCATTCCATTCTGAATAACAAAAATTACAACAAAAGTAACAGTAATAAAATCCAGTAATGATAGTTTAACAATATTAAAAGGATGTTTCGATTCCAAGAAAGCGTATTGACCTGGATTAAATTATAGAGGGGCACACAGCAAATATGATCCCGCGCACACTCCCCGCAGTCTCTGTCAAACACACACACACACACACACACACACACACACACACACACACACACACACACACACACGACACTTGTTGTGTGACTGACCAAAATCAAGAGAATTTTGACCTATAACACAACAGACATGACGATAATTGATGATTTAAATGTGTAAGAAGTTATTTGGGGAATGATTTTGTTCATCATTAGCCTCATGGTCTTATAATATATTTGCCTCTTCTGTTCATCATAAGCAATAAAATAGATGAACTGTACCTGTTTTAAACTAATCTAGTCTAAGGTACATAAATATCAAAGTAAGTATATGTATGTATAAACTGGTTATGGATGAACAACAGGTTACTTAGCAGATTGAATATATTACTGGAGAATAATTAGTGTTTGTCCGGTGCTTGGTAATGAACTCAAACAGGGTCAGATTTTGGAACTCAATAGGAGGATTAAACGGCATTATTACCCACCCAGCACACAACAACCCACAACAACCCACCCGGTCCAGGACGATCAGCACTGTAAACGCAGAACAGTCTGACTTGGACCAGAACCAGGATTGTGATTAATATTTAGATTATCATTGAATACGATCACTGTGTTTGCAGGCTGTACGGAAACTACCAGGACAAGCAGACGGCCCCGGTCCCGTTGTCTCACCGTCTCTCTGTCCATCAGCAGCACCTTCATCCCGGGCCCGCTGCTCTCCACCATCTTGGAGATGTACTGTTTCACGGCGAGCGTCACGTTCATGACGGCGACAACACAACGACGACCCGAAGAACGGCGGCGGTGGCGGTGGCGGCGGCTCCGATACCGTCCGAGACTCTCTGTTCCTGACGGTGCGGGGCAAAAATCAGCTGAGCTGCTGCGACGACAACAAGCTGCGAGCGGCTTTCCGGGTCCGCAACGTCATTACGCCACTCGCACGGCACCGGCGTCAGTACGTAATAAGCGGTTTTTAAAAAAGTGATTTTATTTTATCGTTAATCTATTTTCAAAGTATATCTGGTATCATCAGCAAGATAAAAGAAATATTTATGCAGCACATTATCTCCTGACAGTTTTATATAGTTATTATTATTTTTATTGAAAACGTTTTAAATGTTGTAGTTGGTTTACATTCAGTTGTCAGTTTATTAGGTACAGCCAGGTAAAATGAAGTCAGTCTGCTCCAACAGTCCTGTAATAATCCTCCACCGTGAAGGTCTCAATGTTGAAACGGTTCCAGAGACGTGGCCATTCACCTGTATGATCCCTGTGGAGGCAGCAGTCTGTGGTGCTGTTGGACTGTAATAGGGACAGGTGTTTCTGTTGTTTTGAGTGAGTCTAGGCTAAATAACAGACACACCTCTCTGTGTAATGCAACACAGTTCAATAGCAGCACAAACTATGTCCTCCACAGTGATCACACAGTTGAATCAGCTCCTCTTTAACACGGTTTCAACACAAACTGAACCTCAGAGGATTGTTACAGGACTGGTGGATCAGACTGACTCAAGAAGAGCTCGGTGTACCTAATGAACTGACAACTCACTGTATGTGGAGCATCTTTTTACTTCACACACTTTTCCTTAGATTAATGTACAACAATTTATCTTCTTTTATAAATTGAGTGTTATGATTTGTATGTAAAACTGGTATTAATCTACAAAGGAACCAGTTACTACAACTGTCAAATAAACAGTTATATTTCTAATTTAATGATGGGGCGGGATTAGGCTAACACAAAGCTAGCCAGAAGCAGCTAGCTAGCATCACTGTGAGAAGTTTAAATATTAGTAACTGGTATTTTTATAAACTACACCAGTAACAGCAAACAAATATTCGTAGGCTAAATTGGCATTACTCTACCTGGATGTGTCAGTTAAACTGTTTCCTGTTGGGACTTTAGCGGCGTTAATTAACAGCAACTTTAATGAGATTATCGCATTAGCCAGTTAGCTAACATTAGCTAAGCTGTTCGACCGCTCAGTCCGCATCCAGAACATTGAGCACGTCCGCGTTTACTTTCACTTAAACTGTGTAAGTTGTCGTGTGAAAGTCTGAACTACATATTATTAAAGTCAGATCAGTGTATGTGGAGAGAAGACGCGTTTTAATGTTGTTATATTAGCATGCTAAACACTGTTAGCACGCAGTTAGGTTCGGTTCGGTTCGAGCCGAGTAGGAACACTGCAGATGGTGGTTGTATTGAGGTGAACTCGTATTATACCTGTAACAGGTAAATGTCATAAAAAACAGTTTTTTAAGTTTTATTTTAAAACTGAGAGCGGCTGCTGTTGTCTCCATAGGCAAATATCCCTCCGCCTCCGTCTGGGAGTGTGCCCTCGCAGGAGGCGGCGCCGTGGCGGAGGGATACAATAGCAGCGCTGTCCTCGGTCCACGCTGAGCAGCTAACAGTTCCTGTTTGTGGAGGTTACTGAATCCCTGATTATTTTTTAGAAAGACTTCATTTAAAAGTGGAATTTTTACGGAATAAGTTTTTATTTAGCATACAAACGCCCCGGATAAGGTAGGCGAATCCTTGTTTCACTTTTTGTGCGCTTATCATGCAGAGTTATTGAAGTCACTGAGTTAGCTGCTAGGTTAGCCTGTTAGCAATTGTAGCTGAATGCTAAATTGGCTGATGAAGAAGGGGGGTCCGAGGGGGGGCGACTGGTCAGTTTAGCTCAGCATTACTGCAGAGAAATACAAAACTCCCAGTTTGTTTGTGTCATGTCTGGATTAGTTATGTAAAGTCATTAAAGTGATGTAGTTAATGCTAACACTGTTAGTCTGTTCGTGCTCATTAGCTGAGCTTGCTAACCGTCTGAACTAAATCTTTTAAAGCCTGTTGCTTGTTGTTCAGTCCTCGTCAATTCTCAGATTGATAACCCAGTGAAGACAATTTTTAATCACAAAAATTTATGAGCTGCCATTTATTTTAATCTTATTTTAGTCAAAACAGAGATGAAAAGCTGAGTTTCATAGTATTCCACATAGCATGGCTAACTTTGAGCTAGCAGTGACTTGGATGTTTACACAAAGACAAGGTGAAGTTTAATCATGACATAATAAAATGTAATGTGCTGCTGTTTATTATGGTTGGTTATATTAATTAATGACAGTTATGTGTTGTCTGTTAATGACAATAAATGTAAAAGGATAAAAATAACATCAACCTTAGTAATAGTCCCATGTCTAAATGTTATATGTCAGTATATGCATGTGTCAGTAAATTCATGCACTAGGTAAATAGTTCCAGGTTCTATACTCCTCACTGGTTTTTGCTTTATATTATTCATATTTTGGCCGGTGTGATGGTGCAACCAGTATCACAGTCACATTCTGTGTGGTGTATAAATGTTTTTAAAAGTAAAATTTAACTCAGTGGACACTGCAGAAGCTCTGAAGAATCTCTTTATGCGAAATCTATCACTGATATATCAAATAAAACCACTCATACAGTGATAACATATATCACATGTGAACCTGTGCTGACTCTAATGCAAGGTGATCTTAGAGAGCACACGTTGATGTGTTCACACCAGGTGTGCCCCCTCTGCAGGTGAGGAGGTGACGATGGACGTGGAGAGTGCAGCAGGTGGTGCTGCTGACCTACTGATGGAGTGTGATGAAGAGGAGCAGGAAGTTTGCTCTCTGTCACCAGAGACCGATGAAGAGGAGGAGAATGAAGGTGTAGAGCTAAAACGGGATGTCTGCAGGTCTAGAAATGTCTTAGGAAACACTGAATTCAGTTTCCTCAACAAAAAAAAAGGTCTTTGAAGGTTTTAAAGAGTCTTAAATTGCATTTACTATTTTCTCTAACCTGCTGTAGACAGAAACAATAACATTTAACATGTTTTTGTCCTTGATTTTGGCAAAGACCATCTGGAAAACCTCCAGTAACATTGTTCCAGACCTCTGATGTTTTGTAAAATTCATATGTGGACCTTAACTAAATAGGTTACTTTTTAATGGGTTAATCCATCCATCCGTCTGCTGTTTATCCAGATCCAGGCAAGTTTAATGAATAATTAATGATAATATTGGAAGTATTGTTATAAACAGCTGCTGAAAGGGATACAAATGTAATAAAAATGTGAATAAATTCTTGCTCTTGGTAAATAACTCTAGGCCGTATCATCCCGACTGGTTTTCACTGATATCTTTCATACTTTGTTTGGTGAAACACACATTAAATTTCATTCTGTGTGGTATACAAGGGTTTAAAAAGTCTTGGTGAAGCTGCAGAAGCCCCGTGAGCCCTATGAGGAAGCCCTGTATGCAGGATCACGTGTTTTTGTTGTTCTCAGATCAGTCATTGTCATGTGACTGATATTTGCCCATCAGTGAGTTGCTGTTAAATTTTAATACCTGAGCCAAAATGTGGCGTTTACTAATGACACCAAAACTAAACTCAAAAAGACACAAACGTCTTTTTCATTTAACAAAACAAGTGATATGTGTTTCATGTCCGAACACAAACGGAGTAAAAATCAGTATAAAATCAACAAGATCAGGAAATATTTGATCAGAGCTGAAGTGAACCGGACTCAGACATGACTCTGTCCCTGCAGGTCTGGAGGCTGCTGTTAGTCTGATGGAGGAGGAGACAGTTCCCCCACCAGCCAGGATCATCCCCATCCCAGTCCAGCCAGTGAACAACTGCAGCACCCCTACAGTCAACCATACAGTGAAGGTAAGAGGATGCTGACAGCACTGATCTGAGGCTTTCAGGCGTGAGGTGTTTACCATATATCCTGAAATAGAAACCGGAGCTTTTATTTCTAATTCCCTCTGTTTGATCACTATCGTTGGCCATGTTTTAGTACGAAGCCTCGTTTTGATCCACTGTTAATACAAAGTCAATGCTCCCCGTAACCATTTTAAATTAAAAGCCCTCTAGCGTTTCAGTGGACAAGAAGCCCTTCTTTTTTTAACAGGGCTCTTATTGTGAAAAATTTGCAGGCACAACATATACAACAATGGCCGGAAGAGACTAAAGGACAACTAAAGCGAAGTGGATCAGAATGAATGAATCAAACTCACCATTGTGTCGTTTGAACCCTGTAAAACACGCAGGGTACATTTATTGGAAATATTCTCTTAAAACATAGTGTAACGGTAGTTCACAGTAGGTCACGGTAGATTACAATATTACAAGGCCGTCGACATTTTGAAGAGCTGGCTAACGGTACCAGTAATTGCCTACTAAAAGTGTGTAAAAGTCGATTTACCATCAATAACAGTAGTAAATCTACACTTACGATCAAGCAGTAGAAATGTACATTATGTTTAACTGGCACGCACATTATATGACGTGCACCAGGAGTTTACCCGCCCTTGGTTTTTCCCCCGGCCTGTATTTATTTTGTCGACCAGGCCCCTGGCTCTTATTGAAGACCCGGCTTTTAATTGAGGAAATGCAAAAGTTCAGCCTTCGTTCTGATTGGATTAAATTCTTACTGTCAGAGTTTACTACTGGTTATCTGTGTGTCTGTTTTTGAAATCATGCTTGTCAACGTATTGACACGTGTGTGTGTGTTCATTCAGTCTTCAGGTCGTCCTCTGGGCTTCATGGTGAACGGTCAACCGGTCCCTCTGCTGCCTGGAGGTCAGTACGGTTCAGTCTGTTGTTCAAGATTAAACTGCTTTTTGAACAGAGGTCCTTAAAAAACCGAGCTCATCAGGACCATACCACTGAATCCTAAGAGCTTGCTGATAGCTAGAGCTGCGATGATTAGTCGATCAATTGATTAGTCAATCAAGAGAAAATTAATCTGCAATAATTGTTTTAGTCTTTTTTTTTTTTTTCATGGGATTTTATATACAAAAAGTTTAATCAATTCATTGAAAAATAATTGGCAGATTAATCGATAATGAAAATAATTGTTAGTTGCAGCTCTTTTGACAGCCAGTTCATGCAAGTGGAGCTCCTGTTTTATCTGATTTATGCTATTTTAGCTAATTTTTTCTTCTGTTTTACTCCACTCTTCCTTGAAATGTGTCTTTTTATAATGTCTGTGGGTTAAATGTAAAGCAAGGTGAAATACCTTTTTGTTGAAAGGTGCTATAGAGATAATAGTTTCCTTCCCTTACAAAAGCTAAAGTATGCCTCTTGCTTTGTGAAAGGCCTGGCACTAACAGCAGGTGTAAGTAGATAATAGTCATTTGGTTTAACCCTCCTTTAAAGCTGAACCACAACAATCAAGGTTTTCTCTCATGTTTTAAGACTTTTAATTTTAATTTTTCAAGCTTAACTCTGAGTAACTGAGTAAGTTATTTTTTATTATGCAGGTGCAAACTCTAATCACACATCCTGGTTTTAGGTCAGTCATGTCATAATGCGTTTGCCCAGTTGCAGTTGTTTCTGAACATTTAATGACTTCTGGTTGATGTCTGATGAAAAGTGAGGTTGAAAGCTCGTGTTTGCGCTCGGAAACAGCAGCTAAAAACAATCTGCTTTGAAAACTGGATCTCGGTTTTCACCGTTGGATTTTAACCATCATGATAATGGTGATTTCAGGGATGATGAAGAAAGAAAACACCTGAACATCATCATTGTTATGACGGGGAGAACATGTTCATTTAAAAAACATTTAAACACTGAACGTCTCAGCAGTGGGTTCTTGAAAAGGATGTTAATAAGAATCAGGATCAAAGTTCAGTTCTTGGAGGCGGGAGGGATACGGTGAGTCAGGGTGAGGGCTGGAGTTAACTATAACATGGGAACTGTAGAAGGTCTGTGTGAATTTATCATCAGCCCACCGTTGATCCTGCAGGTGGAGGTGTGGAGCTGAAGCTGCGCTCTCATCCCGGAGGTTCAGCCAGCGGTTTCACAACAGTACAGATCCCCGTCACTCTGACAGTCCACAGTCCTGCAGGTACTCACCACATCAAGACCACCGCCTCCCTGACCGCCACCGTCACCTCAAACGCACCTCCAAATCCAAATGCTGCTGCTACTGCTCCACCTGAACCTGAACCTGAACCTGAACCTGAACCTGAACCTGAACCTGAACCTGAGGCTGAGGCTGACTCCACTCCCATCATCACAGGTACACATCCCAACCAGTCTGATGTAGTTTAAAGAAGACCTGATAGTTTCTTAACCTCCAAGTGTCTGTCTGTGGTGCAGGTGTGGTCTCAGGTGAAGCAGCTCAGAAGGTTTTGAGCGACCACAATGTTGACTTCAAATCCAGCCCGCCCCCAACGGGCGCGAAGACCCCGCCCTCTGCCCGTGCCCCATCCACCCCGCCACTCACCTCACCGTGGACCACATCCCCAGCATCACAGAGGACCAAGCACCCTCCCGGGAGCAGCGGACCCGCAACTCCACACAAGCTGCTTCGGAAAGGTGCGACTGTTGCGACTGAAGCTGCGAACTCTGCGTGTTTCTGTCGGTCTGGTATATTTGAACTCTGTGTGTTTCACTGGACCACCGCACAGGTACCATCGCCTCGCGGTGCTCACATTGAACTAGGGCTGGGCAGTGTCGACTTTGAGGTACATCGATTATATTTTCAAATTAGATACAGGATGAGACAAAGCCCTGTTACATCGATGTAGTTTGATGTTGCGTTGCATGACCCGTTTCTTACGTTACGCCGTGCCAGCGTTTGCATCTCTCCCACACACTCCACGCGACCCAGCCCCCAGTCTCACCTCTGTGTCTGTGCACCCCCCACCCCCGTTCACATGCTCTCCTGCCAAACGGAGGGAGACACAGCGCCGGTCCACACTGCCGAAGATCCTTGTATTTGTACTGTATTTGAATCAGTTTGTTATTGATGTTGAAAACAACAGAGGGAGCATTCTCAGAGATGGCAGCGTTTCCCATACATAGGCTTTGCTTGAGTGGCCCGCCCAGATTAAGATAGTTGTGTTCTAGTTGTGTGCACTGCAGTAAGTGACCGGGGACTAGAGGCTTCTCTGTGGCAGCCGCCTGGCTAATGTCCACCAGTAGCCTGCATGTGAAGTGTTTAAGGAACATCTGTAAATTGTAGCTACAGAAAATAACCTGGGTTACAGTCTCCTCCTCTGACCTGCATGAGTCTCTGCATGCACATTGGTCACACGCTGCACCACCCGCCACTAAAAGTGAATTCTCAACCACACAGAATAGGCCTATTTTTCTTTTGTGTAGGCTATTTATTTTACATAATTTTTCATGTGCGTGTTTTTTAGCTGTATATTTTCAAACACAGAAGGAAACCCTTTCTTTGCGTTTTTATTTCGATCACAGTCTGTTTTAATAAAAGTACTTGTGACATCTCACATGTGGCTTTAGATATATGTGGTATATCGCCTATCAGCCTCAAAATACAGAGAGATGATTTTTGGTCCTTTTGCCCAGCCCTAGACTGAACCCCAGACTGAAAAACAAAACACGTGGTTACTGTGTTTCTGCTTAGAACAGAAATAAGAACAAGGAGAATGTGGACAGTTTGTTTTATTGATATCACAGCTCAGTCTGAGTCCAGACTACTGTCACACACAGGACGTAAAATACTCCTGCTGTGATTTTAAAACCAGTTCGCTACAGTGTATAATGGATCTTAATTGGAAATCAGACCATGGAACTGCTCACACTGCAGACAGTCGACCAACATTTCTGAAATCATCCAGTCTTCTGAAAGCCAGATTGTTGATCTTTCTGCTGATCAGTCCGGTTTGAAGAACCACACACAGAACGACAACGATTCTGACATTAGTTGGAACAAGTCAGGGTCAGATTTGGTCTTAATAACCCGTACAGCGTCTGCCTCGACTGATGATGCTCGTTATTCTATAGGCAGGCTATCAGCAGACTCTTAAAGATAATTAACGCAATCTATATATCAAATAACTATTGCTTGTGTTGTTCCTCATATACTCAAGGCCAGACTTTTTCAGGGAACTGACAGAAACACACAAAAAGTCATGAAATTCAGATACATCTGAGACTAATATTAATCCTGACAGCTGTGATTTTCCCCTCACATTTTCTTTAAAGTAGCCGTAAACTGACACAGAGTGAAGTGTTCAAACCACAGACTCCATTTTTTTATGTCTGCATCATCCCAGATAATAGAATGGATGGAAATATTCTTCATGTCTACTGCTTCATTTACACACACTTCACCACAAATTCAGGATCTTTGGAATCTTTGGGATCTTGTCTGAAATTTAAAATAAAGTTCTGAGAGTTTGAAGAAAGTTTGGAAAAACAGCTTGCGTTTGTAAAGATAGAGACATTCATTTCAGCAGACAGAGGCTTCTCCTCCTCATCTTATACTCCAGAGATGAACCAGGTGTGTTTGTGTCCTCTGTCTCTCTTCAGGTCAGCTGGGACCGGCCTCTCCTCCCGACTGTCTCATCTGTGTGTCTCAGTACAAATTCATCGCAGAGCTCAGAGGATTCATGTGTGTAAGTCCAGCAGACCAAGTGTCAGACTGCATGATATCAGATAACCGAAATGAGCGCAGGGCGTTCAGGAACAAAAACAAGTGCGGAGGGTTCAGGGACTAAACAGAGCTTGGGGAATTCATTGACTGAAAGGCGTGTGGGGCGTTCATGGACTAAAAGCAGTGCGGGGCGTTGAGGGCGTTCAGTAGGTAGTGTCATAGTGGAAGACAAGTTCCCAGCGTCTGGGACCTCCTCTGATCCAGAATGTATTTCTTGTCTGATCTGTTGGGTGGCGTTGACCAATAGGAGCACAGGGTCCACAGCTGTAAACCAGACCTGTCACGGCTGTATGTCACACAGGTAGTGAGAGACGAAGAGCTCTGATTGGTCACGGTCCAACATGTAGTCTGTCATGTCTGAGTCAGTCACAGTCAGAGTTTGTGACTCTGAACGACTAAAGTGACACAGTGACCAGCTCTTAGCGCTAAAATATCTTGCAGTCTGATCCTGACACTGAAGGCCACAGACATGTTTAACATGTTTTGCTTGTGCTGACAGCTTCAGAAAATACCAACAAACATTTTACTGCTTCAGAGAAAAGGAGCTTCAACTACAGGAGGAAGCTGCTCGTCCGTGATTTCTCGTCTAAGTAACTGCTCTGACGTCAGTCCCTGTTCTGTTGGGAACGTTTAGCTGAGGTTCATATAGTCCAGCGACAGTTAGTTACTGTAGCTCATCAGAGCCTGATTTACAAGTGAACTCACAGACCTGGTCCTGTTAACCATCAGCATCCTCACTCACTCACTGTTGAAGCAGTTTCGTTCATTTTCTGACTTCTTGTCTTGTTTGTTTGAGAGATGATTGAGTCTGTTTCTGCAGTAAATATCTTGAATTCTCCTCCTCGTCATCCTCATCCTTGTCCTCGTCCTCTTTCTTCCCCTTTCTCATCTTCCTTCTCCTCGTCGTCCTCCCCCTCCAGTTGTGCAGCCCTGCGATCGCTAAGAGTCTGAAGAACCTGAAGAAGAAGAACAAATCCTACAGGAAGAGCAGAGACAAGAACAAGACTTCCAGAACCTCCAGAGACCCTCAGAGCAGCAGTAAAGTGTCCAAGACTCGACCTGGACCCCCTGCTGTGAGTTGATTCTGCTGATGCTGTAAATCTATAAAATCTCTCCTACCCGTGTGTCTCCGCCAGTCTAAAGTCGTCTCTCCTCCTCAGAGGCCGCGCAGATTGTCTGATGACTTGCTGTCAGACCAGTTCACCCCCCTAGCCCCCACCTCCAACATCAGCAGCCCCCAGCAAGACCAGTCTGAGCCTCCTCCCGACCCCCCTAATGGTAAACTGGTGATACTGGTGGAGGACTTTTATTACGGCTCTGCCCCCGGACGAAGCTCCGTCAAACCCAACCCGCTGGGCAGAAAGTTTACTGGACCGTACCGCTGCATCCACTGTCCCAAGACGCTCCGCAACAACATCGAGTGAGTCTCACTCACACTCACTCACACATGTACACGCACAAATACCAGTACATGATCAGTTTCCTTTGTTCCGTCTCATTCAGGGACACTGACAGCAGCAGACTGAGCTTCAGTTCCTACAAACGGCTTTTCTTTGGAGAACAGATTTTTGTGTTAACACTGTTTACACACGGTGTCCAGTTTATTAGGTACATCCAGCTACAACTCAGTCAGTCAGATCCAGCAGTCCTGTAAAAATCCTCCTCCATGAAGGTTTCAATGTTCAGTTTGTGTTGAAACTGTTTCAGAGGATCATTATGGAGCTGAACTTTAAAACGTTATAGGAACAGGTGTTTCTATTATTTTGTCCACCCCATCTATATCAGTCAAGGGCAGCTCAATAACAGAAACCAGACCTGATAAACTGCCAACTGAGTGTATATTAGCGCTGTAATAAAGATACTAGAGCTGCAACAGTGAGTCAGTGTTGAACCTTGACTGAATCTACCGCTCTCATTTTAACCCACCTGACTAATCTCACTCTTTTTTAAAAAAAATTGACATAATTAATCCAGTGTTTCCAAAACAGAATGGACCAGGTTTATAGAGTAAATGGAATAATTCACAATCATCACTACATATTTTACTATAACAGAATAACAACTAGTGGTCATTGTCTGTCTGTCTCAGGTTAATGAGTCACATGAAGCAACATGTGTCGATGATGTCTCGGGAGGACGGAGACATGGACTCAGTGTCTTCATGTCCTCACTGTTTCCGCGTCTTTATGTCCCCGTTCAAACTGCAGTGCCACCTGGAGGCCGTTCATAGTCAGTACGAGTCCACAGGTCTGTAACACACACACACTCACTCATACACACACACCAGTTTTACTGGTTTTATATAAGACAATACACAGACCTAACCTACATGGTAACATTAGTGCAGCTGCTGGAAACACCTGCTCTGGCGGGACAGGTGGCCTGGGGATGCACAAATACTGTGGCGCCAACTTTGTTGGTCCAGTTTTGTGTTAGCGTAACAGCTTCGTGCTGCTCGACATCACAGTCGGCACAGAAAACCCCGCTGACACTTACTCCTGCCCTGGAGGCTAAGGAGGTGCGTTTGTTTTATAATTTGTGCAGCCCTAACGGGCGGTCAGCAAACACGTTACTCTATCTCATTAAAAACTAAGAGTCTCCCCCTGATGGTTCGACCAGGTCCTACAGCAAACCACAGAGGATTTTCTGACAGTCACAGTGCACGTCTTCGTCTTTGGCATCATTAATTAGTATATTTTTAATCAATTACATTATCAGTTGCCGTTAATAATTGCCCTGCCATGTTTCCACCACCCGTCTCTACTTCCATCACAGTTAGTTTTGTGGTTTGGTCCTTTTGAAACGATAAAGTATCCTGGAGTCTTGGATAACGTGGATGTGACAGTCAGCCTGACCATGAGCTCAGTCTGTGTTTTTCCTGCTTTATTCATCTTTGGATTATTGACGGGCCTGTAAAGATCTGCAGTGTTGTATCAGACTATTTTAGATCTGGTGGTTGTTGTTCTATCGGATGTTGCGTGTTTGTTTTTTTTATGCAGCAACGTGTAGGATCTGCGAGCTGGAGTTTGGCAGTGAACCGGCCTTCCTCTGGCACATGAAGAACACCCACAAACCAGGAGAGATGCCCTACGTCTGCCAGGTGTGACTCTGGAAACCAGAGCGAAAGCCAACATTTGCATCTTCACAAACAGTCTATTTATATATGTGAACGTTTAACGTGTCCCTGTGTACCTGTGCTGCAGGTGTGTGACTTCAGGTCGTCGTTCTACTCGGACGTCTGGTCCCACTTTCACGAGGCTCACGCCAACACCAAACACCTGCTGTGTCAGTACTGTCTCAGAGTCCTGCGCAGTAACACCTGCTACCAGCAACACTTCGCCAAACACCAGGTACACACTGCACTTCAGCCTGGTACAGGGAGGAACAACTCCTGTAACATCAGGACAAATATAAAGCCACAGAGGCGATGTATCACACAGCTACACGAGATAAACGGCGTTCATACAAAAAAAGTCTTAAAAGGCCTTAAATTAGATTTTTAAAATCAAGTTAGAGGATAAAAATGTCTAGAATGTATTTTTAAATATAAAAGGTGTTAAATTTTGAGATGATGCATGGACCAGTGAGAGATGACACCAACCCACGGGTCTTAACGTTACGTATTTACATATAAAACCGGTTGTTCTTCAGCCTCTACCAGTTATCGTGCTGTATGTTTGGCTGCCACCTGCTTCATTTCATTTTCTTTGTCTGAAAGTCTTAGAATGGTCATAGACAGAGTCCATCTGAAGTTAGTTTAATTTCATATTGATGACTTGCACTTGTATCGGCTGATTGACTGTGGGTGAAGCCTTCCTTTATCTTTTCTGGTTGTTACAGAGGGTTTGTGAAGCTCACAGGAATCACAGTTTTAACCTGGCAAAAAAACAGAATGAATGAGTGTTTTCAATATTGATTCATCAGCCAATTATTTTCTTGATTATGTGCTAAATTAAATGTCACACAGTAGTGATGAAGGCCAAGAAGATGTCTCCAGATCTTCAGTAACACTTGAAACCCGAATGACATCAGATTCACATAAGAGAGAGAAGCTGGAGCCGCGGAATGGCAGATGTCTTTGTCTTGAAAAACGGCTTAAATGATTGATTATCAAAATATCTGCTGACTAATCTTGAATGAGAATGAGACGACGTCTGCAGAGTTCATTACAGCCACAGTCAGAATAAAACATCCTGATGATGTTTCTGTTCTCACGGTCTGAGGAAAAATCCTCAGTCTGTGTGGAGTGAAGCTGGTTCTCACATTTGTGTTTTCATGTTTTTTCAGAAGAAACACGTGTTCGGCTGTGACAAGTGTCGTCTTCACTTCCTGTATGTTAAAGAACGTATCGAACACAAACTGCTGCATCACAGAACCCACATCAGACCTCCTCAGCTCACCGGACTCAAACCTGGAACCAAGGTACACCTCAGCCCTGTCTGCTGGTGTTTGAGAAACCTCAGAGTGGTCACTGTGAATTTATATGGAATAAAACAAAGCTGAGACCAAGTTTAGCAGCTTTTACATGGTCTGTCACTTTTAAAGATCACAACAGACACGTCAGACTGTAGACCTGTAGACCTGTGAACAGGTGGTCTTGGTAACTCCATCTCATCAGTCCGAAGAGAGTGAGCTTTAACAGGCGGGTGAAGCTGTTCTGATGAATCATCGGCTCAGTTTTCCAGAGACACTGAAGACACTGGCTGATGCTGCTGCTTCTCTCAGTGGAGGTCAGTTTGGTGAAATGAAAAAAAATTACAACACTCTCTCCGTCTCTCTCTGCGTCTGTAGGTGACTGTGAGGACTTACTCAGTGGTTGGAGGATCTGAGAATGAAGAAGCGGTGAAGAAAACAGTCGTCCCATGCAAGGCAAGTCTGGTCAGACCAGGTGTGCTCTAACTCAATTAGTAATTAAGGCTCCACATATGATTGTTACATAAGGTCAGAGGTCATATAACTCACTTTTGTAGATAAGCCACAATCTTTCTGGGATAATGTTCTATGGCCAGAAAACAAAGTAGAGCTCTTTGGGAATGCAGTGGTTCAGTTTGTTTATAGGTTACGATGGACTGTTTTAAACTGGCCAGCAATGAGTCCTGACCTAAATCCCATTGAAAACCTTTGGAGAGAGCTGAAATCTGCCATTGACAAAAGGACTCCTCTAAACTCAAAAGAGCTTGGACACACGGCAGTGGAAGAGTGGTAGAAACTACCAGCAGACAGGGGCAAGAAGGTTCTAGATGGCTACAGGAAACGTTTAGAGGCTGCCGTTGTTAACAAAGCTTCTGCAACCAAATATTAGTGAAGGTTGTCAATAACTGTGACCAGGACTGAGAGTCACATGTGGGCACATGGTGGGGCGGTTCGGTGAGTGGGAGTGGACCGGTCTGTCTCTCAAACTGCCGGAGCAGTTTCCGGGGAAGAGCTGAATCTGTCAGTGCCTGAGGATAATTTGCTTCACTTCAGTTGCCAGTGCAGAGTTTTCAGTGGAAAACTGGATTTGTGTGGAGGTGGTGACTCTAGTTTTCGTAGCTAGAAGTGGATCCTCTGTCAGTGTGACGGGCCGAAGACATGGATGCTGTTCTCTCGTCTCGGCGGCTCTGGGCGGAAACGCTGCACTGTCTTATACAACGAGCAGTCGCGGTATTTTAAATGAGATGCTTTTGGTGATGTCTCTGTTGTTTTCTTCTTTTGTGTTTCAGGTGGTAGATGTTAACCCACCTCCACCCCCACAGGAAGCTCCAAAGAGAAAAGTGGAGAGTCTGGGAGCGCTGCTGTCCAACCTCAGGTATGGTTTATATTCACAGTAAGTCTTTGTAAATTATAGCTTTTAAATGCCTCCCCAACACACACACACACACACACACACACACACACAAGGCTCAGATTTGCACTGTAAAACTGTCTATAAAGGGATTCAAGCCATCAGTCGTGCCTTGTTTTATTCAGATAACCCTGTGATTCATGTTGGGTCATTTTACAGTTCAGTGTCCGTAGGCAAGTCCAACATTCAACTCCATAAAGTCTTAATAAAATCTTAAATCTGGCTGTGAAAGACTCTGGACCTCCCTCACCATGTCGACCCCCCCCTCTGTCTCAGTGAGGCAGGCGTTGTCTCTCGCCCCCCCCAGCGCTGTGTCGAGTGTCTGTCTCTAATTCGGGACTTCAGGACTCACTTCCCATCTTTGGTCCACTGCTCCCTCTGCAGGTTCATCACCTGCTGCTCCACATCCTACGCCAACCACATGATCAAGTATGTGTACACCTGCCAGTGATCATTAGTTTTGTTATTGATTCATGTGTTGATTATTTGTTTTATAAAATGTCAAATAAATACTCGATGCGTCTTCACATCTTTGGTTTTGTCCAAAACCCAGAGACACTCAGTTACTGTGACAGAAAACAGAGAGGAACAGAAACTCTGACACACTGAAGACACTGAGACTAGAGTATGAGTAGAGTTCACGATTGATAAATAACTTCAAAGGTTTATTGATCATCAGAATGGTTGCCGATTAATTTAACTGTTGAGCGAGTCCGTGATTAATCAGCAGCACTATGCTGTTCACTCCCACCACTGTTTCCCACCTGCATCCAGCTGCGAGGTCAAAGGTCAGATCTCAGCTTGTGTCAGTAAAATGTTCTTGTGTGGCAACTTCTGTTGGGTTTCGCAGTAAACTGTGATATGAGCTATATGCTACTAATTTTGCCTTAACATTGAATTATTATAACATATATCATCTATAATAATACCGGTACTTTTTTTCATTCACTGATCGTAAAATAAAACACTAACACAATAATAGAGTTAATTTTTAGCCTAATAATAACGAACTTAACAACTCATCCTGACATTTACAGGAAAAACAAGGATAAATCCAATAAAATCAGATACTTTTTGACTAAATTAAAGACCTGGTGAAATAACTGGTTTGTAAAAACACATTCACAGGGTGTATTGTTAAAACCTTCAGAGAGACAGTTCAATATTTTGGGGTCGTAACAAACCAACTCTGCCTCTCGTAAAAGCTGCTCGTTTATATATATGAATATATAAAATATATGAATAAAATCTGCAGCACCAGTTTCCTACAGATTTGGAATCAAATGAAACATCACATTAATGTAGTTTCAACTGAAAAAGCCAAAAATGGTCAGTTATCATATTTTGGAAATGAATGAGGATATCTTGAGATGCTGAAAGTGTCATAAAATATGTTTGTTTTTTCTTCTTTTTTAATAACATTAGCCTCATACGAAATCGAATCAGTTTTTTGTGCCTCTGACCGTGAACAAACTGTTGGTTGTGTGTTTATGTGTCTCTGGTCTCTGGATGTTTTCACAGTAACCATGCAGCCTGCAGGAGGAACCCTCAGTACCAAACCATCTTCCAGGCAGACCTGCGGTAACCATCCGTCTGTGTGATAATGTCGGTTTGAACAGAGTTTATTGACAATGTAGGAAGCAACACAGAAATATCGAGTCCAGTCACAGGAGATGTTCAGTCTGAATGTATTTCTTCAGCTTTACATGGTATTTAACCAGACTCTGAATCCGCATGAAAACACTGCTACTGTCAGCACATCCTGCACGATTCAGCCTACCACCGGTTAATGTGTTGGTGATTAAAGACTGGTTCAGTTTATACAATATAAAGATCCAAAACAAAGTTTCTTCACTCCGACCGTGTCAGAACGGAGACACAAAGAGCTTCACCTCATCATCCGATGAAACAGAAAGTCAAACCCCTCAGAGGAGACACCTTAACCACATGTTTTATTTGGTCTAAAAAGAAGCAGAGAGGAGGTGAGAAACAACTAACCTCTACTGTGTGTGTGTGTGTGTTTGTTTCAGGTTGTCACAGAGGTTGAAGTGTGTGTCATGCACGCTTTCCACCTGCAGAGGAGATGTGATGGCCAATCACCTGACAGAGAGACCTGAACATTACTGCAAAGCACACACAGGTAACACACACACACACACAGACAAACATCGCTTAAGGAGACATGATATCTACTTCCCTTCATGGAAGTAAACTTACTTTAACCATAACCACTGCATACCTACACCCCTCCTGCCTCAGACGAGTCTCCAATGTGAACACATTCACATTCCTTTCATTCAATATTTATTTAAACCCACTTGTCCTCTGACAGGTGTTGTTGTCTGTGTATGAAGCACACAGTAATACATGTCACGTACACCACTAGATAAATGAATAAACATTAGAGTTTGACATCAAAGTCACAGTGTGTCTGGGTCCGGACGGTGGTCCGCGGGGTTTGTTCATTTTACGACCACCAGGTGGCACCAAAGTAAAGTGGTGATACAGATCCTTCACATTGTGACTGTAGATAGATCAGGTGCAGGTGAAACCAGTTCAGTAAATCATCTCATGACATTTAAACAACTGCTGCAGTGAAGGATTATTTTCCTCTGTGGAGGAGGTTTTAGCGGTGACGTCGTAAAGACCACACTATGTCTGTTGTTTCAGACCGGAGCCTTAACGGAGCTCAGCCGACACACAACAGGTAAACACACACACACACACACACACACACACAGGTCTCAAATCAGTCACTAATAAACACCACCAATACTAATCAAACGCTTCAGAGATTATCAGCTCTTTCACAGTAAAAGTCTTTCAGCTGCCAGTGGTCTGAATTTCCTCAAGACGTGAGACAAAGAGGCAGCATTAGAGAGTTTTAATATGAAAGAGCGACAGGCAGATACGTTCACAGAGGTGTGTGAGTCAGCCCAGTATAAGATGGGGCTGGATATCAAACCTTTTAAAATGTGTCTGTAACACTGAGTATCAATAACTGTCTAGTACTCAAAGTTTTCATCAATCACAGTATCTGCTCATCCAGGTCGTGTTTGTTGATTCATTAAAGATATTGTTAGGAGTTACTGTTATATATAGCTGGTAAGTAACAAAAATGGGATATAAATGTCAATAAATTGAGACGCTTGGTAAATAATTGTAGATGATATCATGGCTGGTTTGTTTTTATTGATGTCCTTCATACCTACATGCAGAACTTGGTATGAAGCTGCTTTCTGTGGTTTTAAAACGGTCTTTAAAAGTCTGAACCTGCAGAAACATGTCGAATGGTAAATTAAACGAGATTCTCTGTTACCACGTGTCAATGATCCCTTTTTTTTTTACAACTCTTGATCATCTGAACACTGACCTCACTCAGCGGCTTCTTTCCTGAGCTTTCAACCACATTTAACGAGACCTTCTCTTTTTTTCCTCTCTTCCCTCACATCCCTCTCTCCTTCTGTTCCTTACATCACTTCCTGTGCAGTTATTGATCAGAAATCAGCTCAGACAGAAACAGTTTATTTCCATTTGTTTCCTTTGTGTTTCCTCGTCTTCCCCCTCCCTCACAGTGTTACATCACCAGGTGGTCAGGGGCGCGGAGCCTTCATCCCCATCCACCTCCTCCCCTCCGGTCAGACCTCCACCCAGCTGTCAGTCAAACCCCTCACCTCCCCCTCCCCCCTCTCCTCTCCACCTGCCATGACCATCAAGTTCCTGGGACCCTGCCCACACCCTGAACAGGTGAGGAGGCCGCTGACCTGTTTTTATTACTGTTGCCCTGGTTCACACTGTACCATGAATTCTTACCTGCAGTCAGTGGAGCTGAGACAGGTTTGTGGCTCAGAATCAGGCGGAGGTGGAACCATGTGCACTCTGCCCTCAGCTGCCCTCAGCCGCCTCCAGCAACATGTTTCAGGAGTTCTAGTGAATCCTGAGGAATCTCCAAAATGACAACAGTTAATAACAGGACATGGAGGTGTCACCTTGTGCAATTTTCACAACTTCGTGATATTTGAAAGACTAAATTATAATATTAATTGAAACTATAGTCAACAGATCATTCAAGAATGAAAATAATCTTTTCCTTCAGGCCTTCAACAAACCTTCGCTGCCTTTGTGTCACACTTACAAATTCACTGTTAGTGTCTCCAGAATATTTTTCCAGCTCATATTTGGCTGAATGAAAAAAAATGTTTTTGTCATTTCTTCCAAAACTCTGATTATTTTACAGTAAGGAAAGACAAACAACTCCCCAGTGTCCAAAACAAAGGACTATGTTTTTTTTGTTTTTTAAAATTTTACTGTTCGTTATCTTTATCTAACAATATCTGAAATACACAAAGTTTAATTATTCTAGTTCTCAGGAGGATTTGTAGTTTAAAATGTCATTAAAACTCCCCTCATGACTTGGCAGCTGAATTCCCTCGCTTTGAGTCCTCGTCCTGTCTTGCACACTGACTCCGAGCCTGTCCATCACCGGTTTCCACTTCCTGTGCTGGTGCGCTATTTTCAGACCTGACAGATTTACCGCATCTTGTCAGTAAAATGAATTATTAATTTTTAACTGCCTGTAATAATCAGATGATGTCAGGGTGGGACTGGGAGAGGAATTCGGCCCGGGACTTATGAGGTTGGGAAGGTGCCCGACTACGGATGCTGTCTGCACTGTTTCACCTGCACTCGTGATTCTCCTCCTTGTGAACTCACCATGTAAAGTAATCGCTGAATCTACGATTCTTTATCTGCAAAGCTGAAAGATTACACTGACAGGATGTAACATTAATTTTAGAAACCTTTTAAATAAACTGGACGTGTTTGGATGCAAAAGAAACAATATTCACCTGTTTTAACAGCTACTGAATATCAGGGCGCTGCCTGACACACTCCTGCTGCAGGAAAAAAACGCTCTTAGTTTGGAGGAATTTGCTTGAGAAAATGTGTTTTCCATGAAGAAACCATCAGTGTTTTGTTGAAAGCTGGAGGCAGAATGAAAACAAAATGTGACGGAGGTGGTCGCCTCGTAATTCCCTATGCAGGAAAAACCTAGTGAGAGATGCAGCTCACATTGTAAATTCAGTTTGTTTATTTTCACATCTGTAGTTCATTAGGACAACATCAGAGTCGTGTTAAACTCAGCACTCTGCTGAGAACACTCTCTCTTTTTAACTCTTTCATCCATTAATTCCAGCCTTCCCATTTTTATGCCTCAGCCTCCAGTCTCTCCTCTGTCAGTCTCCCAGCTCTCGGCGGTCCTCTCCTCTCTGTGTCACGGCCTCTCTCAGGCCTCTCAACGGTACCAGATGTCTCCTCGGGTGATCCGGTCATGGACTCGGCAGCAGGAGCAGGGGCTGTGGGACAGGATGTGGGGCTGGAGGATGGAGAAGTTGGCAGAATGGTTGCTGAGCCAGAGAGAGCAGCAGCTGGTTGTGAGTGAAGACATCCTACTGCAGGCAGCCAGGGGAGCTCTGGGAGAGGACAGTCAGCTGATGGACTGTTACAGCTGGACCGTGGACTTCATGCTGAGACACGACCTCAGTCTGCAGATCACCACCACCACCCCCACCGCCAACAGAACCGTGCTGCCGAGGGACATCACGGAGAACATCCGCACATTCACGCAGTCGCTGCGCTCCCAGGTCAGTTATCATTTATCAGTTAACGATCAAAGGTGATCGCAGGTGTCTGCAAACATTTGGGCAAATTCCATATCTAGTTGATGGTTAAAGGTAAAGAAGTGAATCCAACGCTGCAGCAAAAAGAAATCAAAGAAATCAGAAATATACAAAGTCAAAGAGATAAGAAGAGGCGTATATCGAAGTGCTTCCAGCTTGAACTTTACACTGGCTGAAATAACTTTCAGATAAAACTGCAGGTCGGGTCTCACTATGGAGCATTGATGCACAAACGGAAACCTCACCTGCGACCTGCAACCTCTTCACAGAAGTCAGCGTCTGAAGTGTACAAAGCAAGAGCTGGATAAGCCAGAGTCTCTCTGGAAACAAGCGCTGTGGACAAAAATATGACGACTGATGAATCAAAGTTGGTGTGTTTTCAATCTGAGTTATTCCTGCTTCAGATCCAGAGTAAAGGTCTACCTCCTCACTGTGTGGGCTCCTTGGACGAGTTCTCCATCTTCATCGACTCTGACAGATTCAACAGCCACAACCCGGCGGCCTTCCAGCTGTTCGGTTCGCCTGAAGACAAACCTCTGTTTGACGTCGCCCTCTCCGCTCTGTCTGACGGGACCTTCCTGACCCCCCTGCTGTTCTTCAGAGGAACTCCATCGCATGTTCCTGAAGGGTTTCCTGATAACGTTCTGCTGGAGGCTCGACAGGAAGGATTCACCGACCAGGAACGTCTGCAGGTCTGGATCAACAAGGTCAGTACGAGGAACAGATTAATACTGAACCTCTGATTCAGACAGGAAGGGTTTCAGGAGGTTATTTTATAATCAAACCAATCTTTTATTGGTCTATTTGTGATTTTTAGAAATGTTTTGGATGTGCACAAAAAGCGCCAGAGTTGCGTTCTGTGAGGGGTATGAGACGGGAACTGTGTGAGGAGCTGTGTTGTAAATATTCTTTTATTTTAAATGTATTTGTTGGCACATTCACAAATTTTTACTTCGATTTCCTCAGATATACCGTACATGAATTTAAAGTAAACACAGTCCATGCAGGAGAGGGAGGAATCTAAATGTTAATACAAAGACGTCTCCTAAAAGCTCAAGACAAGACAGACAGGATTAGATTAAATACAGATAGTGAGGGATGGAAAGGCTGCCGCAAAATAAAGAAAAAAGCAGGTGACAAGAAAGAGCATTCATGTCGTTCAGCTGAGGTTAAAGAGGAGAGCGACTAAAGCAAAACTGTGAACGTTTAGGATGACAGTGGTAGAGAGAAGAAAAGTGGATTTTCCAGCGATTCAAAAGGTGCCTCTCTGCTCGGTGCTCATTTAAAGGACGATCACAGACAAGTCTCAGCTCGAAAATATGCAGCGAGCTGCAGCGTGTCGCTGTTGTAAACACATGAATAAAATATAGACGCTCACGTGAATCTGATTCTGTAAAAGGCAAACAAGGAGCAATAACTATTGATGGGCGCAAGTGATTATTTTGTACCAGACAAACTGCCCGTGGTTTGGGTTCAGTAAACTTGAATTTGAACTCGACCATGATTGTGTTGCGAAATCCAAAGAGTGGAATCACAGCTCCCTTTAATTTGATCAGCGACAGGAAGGAAACGAGGGATATATATGACATAATGACATGTCGCATCAGAATCTCGTAATCACAGCCGTGTGTGTCAAGTTAATAAATAAACGTATTTATCCAGGGGAAAAGGAAAAAAAGAATTCCGTGTCCCTCGACTAGGATTATATCGGTCAGAGGCTGTGAAACAAACATAGTAATATTATTAATATTACAACAGGTGACAGCGTGGTGAGATAGAGAGTCTGTAACGCCAAAGATGGTGGTGGTAGGACACACATCCCGCCCCTTCTGCTGCTTTATAGCAGCAGAGGAGGAAACCTATCAAGCCAATCGTGTTGAAGCACTGACGTAAGTGAAACCTTGCCCATAACGAGTAGAAGTATAACCTGTGGGGAAAAAAGGTGTTTTAAATTTTATTTTGGGTCAAAGTCATCAAACTTTTTGAGCGGTTTCCATCAGATTTGACTGGTGACTCTGGACGTGCAGCTCTGACGTCCCAGTGACCTTTGAAAGTGAAGTTATGACTCTTCTCCATTCATTAGACGGAGACCTGGTCTTGTGAACTATCCGGAGGCGTCGCCAAGATGGCTGCCGAGTGGCGAGACTCAGCTAGAGGGACTTTGGTCAAATTCAGGACTTTATTTCATTCCTTTTGTAGGCGTCTCCTATAATCAGAGTCTTTTTATTTGTTTTATGTACAGTCCAACTCCAGGCTGTATGTACATTTATTTTCCTTTTTTCACAGGATAACTATGCAGACATGGAATGAAAAACAAGCTGTATATGTCTGTGATGTTCCACCTACATGATGCTTTTTAATGGCTCGTGTTAGATATGTTTTTTATTATATTATTTTATAGATTTTTGACAGGAGGTCTGTGCGAGACTCCTTTTTGAATGCTGATTGTTTGTTTGTTCATATTAGGGGCTTTTACTTTCCCTGACACGTTAGAATGTGATCAGACGATTATGTCCCTGCTCACTGAGCTGAACGTGTCCCTCATCTCCTTCCTGATGAAGACCTGTGGCTAATAAAGTTAAAGGGAGCTGTGATTCCAGTTTGTGGTCTGGGATCCCAAAGAGGTTTCATGGACGTGAACTTGACTGTGTCCTTCTGTCCTTTTTAAGACATTGATGTGATGAGGCTGACTGCGTTCACTTCAGTGCTTTAGTGAGACATCACCTGTATGAACACCATCTCCTCCTCCACCTGCTGCAGCCACTTATCTTCATTTTCTTCCTAAAACATCTAAATTTCCTCCCCGCTCTTATTTTGAAATCTGTCAAAGTTGAGGTTAAACATCAGGTCGTCTCTGTGGTCACATGACGTCACGTTTAACCCCCTTGTTCCCGTACCCGTGTAGGTGTGGCTCCCCCGTGTGGTGGTCTCCGGGTGTGACAGTCCGTCTGTCCTCATGGTGGACGTCCACCGCGGTCACCAGACAGACCAGTTCAGAGAAGGTCTGTCCGCCGTCTCCACGGACGTCGTCTTCATCCCGTCAGGATGCTGCTGTCGTCTGCAGCCGCTTGACGTCTGTGTGACGCCGGTGCTCAGAGACTTCCTGCAGGTATTCTCACCTGGCTCACCTGTCTGTGTCTGTCTGAGTTATTGATCCTGTTATACTGATGTACTGATATATTGGTCGTCGTCCTCCTCCAGGCCCGGTGGACTCAGCTGGTTTCTCAGGGGGGTCTGGACGGTCTGGGTCTGGACCAGCTGGCTCTGACTCTGGCCTGCTGGCTCAGTGAAGTTTCCTCCACTCTCAACTCAGAGACAGACATCCTGCGCAGGTCTGAACATCTGGATTTACTCAGTTTTTATTCTAGTCTCTAAACCTTCAGGTGTGTCATGGTTTTAAGTTTGTCTGCTCTGAGTCACAGTCTAGTTCCTGAAGATTTGATGCATTGATCTCAGGTCTGAGAAACTCAATGAGCCCAGATCAGCTGATCAGACGCGACTGTTGAACGCGCCTTGCGGCGTTCCTTCTTCTGTGGTGTCAGTGTTAACGTGTCTGTGTTGCCGTGGTAACCCCTCAGGTCGTTCAGCGCGGTCGGTAGCCCGCCGCAGGCGGAGGATCGGCGGGAGGCAGCGAGGTTGATCAGAGCTCTGACTGAGGCTCTCGTCCAGCCCCTGGAGGGACCAGGACCAGGACCGGAGCTGGAGCTGCTTCTGGTGATGGAGGAGGAGAATCAGGAGGAGAAGATGGAGAGCAGGGAGGAGGTGGAGCAGGAGGATAACGGCGAGTTGTTGGTGTTTGACGATGACAGTGATCAGGAGTCTCCTCACAGCTTCCAGGACGACTGATGCAGTCTTCTTCTTCTGCACCACAAATAAAAGCTGCCGCCGCCACTGGGGATCGCACCTGTGACGTCTACGGGACACAGACCTGCAAACTCAGCACCTCCAGAGGAAACCCCCGCAGGACTCGTCCAGAGAGGCAGAGGCGTCCTCATGTGTCGGCCTCCACCGACGGCCGAGGCTGATCTCAGACAGCAGGTCAGTCACGGGGCGAGCAGCAGCTCTCGGATCTCGTGGTGTAAATTAACAAATGGATTGAAAACTGATCGATCAGCCCGATCAAGGGAGTCTCACTGAGATGGATAAGTTGGTAGCAGAGGACATTTCTGAGACACAGGGACAGATTTCATTAGTGTCTCATCCAAACTTGTTGCTGAAAAAGTTGCTGAAGTGTCTGGAGGGAAATCTGTCTGAAAAACTACCTCAAGTTTTGTGAAATAATCAAATGAACATGAAAAGTCAACAGATTGATGCCAGAGCAGACGTCAGGGCTGATAATAATCCAATACGCCGTCAATCAAGGAACATTAGGGACAGCTCCTTGTTGAGGGAAAACAGAAAGCGATCCTGCAGCTTGTTGAGAAGATAAATATTCATTTTCACAGCAGTTTCCGATGATTTCAGGAGGATTTAAAGTTAAAAACCGACTCAGACTGAAGTTTGGCCTTTGAATGCGTTGAAGCTTCGGTTCCTCTGCTGCTGGGTTTGTAAACGGACTGTTTCTGTTCTGTTTTATACTTTTGTAGTAAAATAAAGAGACAATGTTCAGACTGAGAGCGAGTGAGTGCGTTTTTGTTAATCAGAGTTCAAGACCAGCGTCCAGTTTATTAGGAACAACTAATGACAAACACACACGCTAAAAAAAACCCAGTAGCAAACACACACACACACTCAAAAAAAAACAATAGCAAACACACACACACACTCAAAAGAAAACAATAGCAAACACACACACACTCAAACACTGCAGCGTTCACATATAAACAAACACTCCCAGGAGAAGCAGTGTGAAACATCCTCCCACCGAGGAGGAGGATGGGGGGAGAAAAATGAAGAGGGAAATAAGGAACGAGAAGGAAGGAATGAAAGAATAAAAGAAAGGAAACCAACAAACAGGAAAAGGAGAAAATGGGAAGGAAGGGAGTAAAAAATAAGAAAGAAAAGAAGGAAATTTGGAAAGAGAGGATGGGAATGGAAGGAAGAGAAGGAAAGGAAGAAGGAGGGAAAAAAGGGGAAAATAGCAAGGACGGAGAAGACGACTAAGAAAGGAAGGAAAGAAAGACAAGGACAGAAAGACGGAGATAATGGGGAAACGTTTGGGTTTAATAATTATCTCTTCTCCTCTGTGAACGCTCCTCTCTGATTGGTCGGTGTGAAACAAATGACACTGAGTGAATTTTAATTAAACTTCTGTGTTTTGGCAGGAACTCGTTCTGCTTCGTTATCAGCAGCTTTTCTTCTCTCGAGTTTAAACTGAACACGAGTCACATGATAAACTGACCGGGTCACGACAGGTTCTGACACTTCTTTCCTTACATCTTTTACTTTCTTTCTCTCTTTCCATCTTTATTATTAGTAGTAGAGGTAATTTTTTTTTTTTTCCGGTTTATAATCCATTCATCATCAACCAGCCTCAACGTGTGTTAAAGCTGGCACCTGATTTTTATTCTGTTTTAGTCTTTTCATTAAAATGTTTTAGTTTTAGTCAAAAAATAATAAATAAACTTAAATTTTTGCCAGTGACATTTTCATGTGGTTTTGTCCTGTATTTTCATTTTTATGTCTTCTAACCGTTTTCAGGTTACAGCTTGACACCATCTTTGTGGTTTTCGGTCTCCGTGGTTACAGGTGTTTACCTGTTGTCTCTAGAGCGGTGTCAGAGCAGCTGATCGTTCTCTGGCTGGGTTCGTCTTGAGAGAAGCTGAGACGTAGGAGAATGCAGTGATTTTTTTTGTTTTGTGTTTGTTTTTGGGGTTTTTTTTAGACGTTTGACATTAATCTTGAACTGACTCGTTCCTCCTGATCGCAGGATGAAAGATATTCAACCGAAAGTGACGTCAACGTTAGTTTACCTTTTTCTAAATGTCGTCATGCTGCTGGAGGAAACTGTTTCACTAAGCGGGAGCTGCAGTCTGTGATTCTGCAGATCCTGACATAGAACTTTAGATTAAACTTTCAGAGTGTGAATCTAATATTTAGTTTGAAGGTAAAGTGAAGCTTTGTGTTCAGAGCTGCTCTCAGAGTCGGCTCTTTGGACTCTACAGATGTTCACACGTCAACATCTGTAACTAGTATACACACAAAAATGGACAGAGGCAGTGTGGTCCGTATCGAATTAATTTTTTAAAAATACTGCATATACATGAAGGTTGGATAACGGACTGCAGCTTATTTGTTTTGCGATGATAAACTCTTAGTGGAGCTTTTTGAGTTGAGATTATTTTTCTACAGAAAAGTCAGAGGAGTTTCACAAGATCACAGATTGAGAAAGTCCTCGTCGTAGGCATCCGTACTCTGTGCCTGTGGTTTGCTGCGATTTTGTCACTGGTTCGTAGTTGTTCGTAGTTTTTCGTCTAGTGGGACTTTAAATCATAACTGTTGGAAATTTACGACACCTGCTATTTATACCCCAACTCTGAGGCTGATTCGAACAGCTTTTCCCAGCGGTTGCTTGTATCTACAGTCTGTCTGATGTCACATGAACATAAACACTTCAGCAGAGCTAACAGCGGTTCATATGAGAGTCTCGATATACAGCCAACACACACACGGTCCCCGCTCTGTGTATAAAACCAGCACGTGTCTCTCTCATACACGCAGTCTCTCACGCTGTCCTGAGCTGCGTTCAGGAAAATTAAATGTCCCCGCTGTCACGGTTAAAATAGAAACCATGAGAACGCCACGACTTTCCCAGTCTGCCCAGGAGCAAGGCAGCAACCCCCCCAAGGACAGCCCCGATCAGCTGGGAGATGCATGATGGGAAGGATTTCAGGACAGTTTGACCTCCTCTGTCTTCTGGTTAAATTTAGTCTGAGATCAAACCTGAGAACCACAGCATGAGTCCAGGACAGATAGCTCCGACGCTAGCTGATGCCAACGTCTAATGTCGCCTCTGTTTCCGCAACTCTTAAGCAAAAAAATAGAGCAGGTAAATCAGACAGCTCACCTGTCAGCGCATGAGTAACTGTGACTAAAGCCGACAATCTGTAAAGTTTGAGATAAAGCCTTAGGTTCACCTAGCTTAGAGCTAGCTTCCAGGTACAGAGAGGCTAGTAAATAAGTAAACTCTATCTCCATAGCAGCTTTCAAAACCACAGTCACGAGTTTCTCCACAGACATAAAAATACAAGAATTTGACTGAATGGGTAAACACATAAAATGTAAACTAAATAAATAACAAAGTAAAACCAGTGATAACTTGTAAAATGTCAGCCAATACAGTTAGCTTCTGGTTCCAAGTTAGCTTAGAGCTAACCGATAATATCTGGTTTTGATAAGAGCTTGGTTAGCAGTTATCTATGGGATAGCTTCAGTTCCAGTTGGTTTCTAGGTGCTAGTCAGCTAAACCCTGTTGATAACAGGATGCTCTGCTAACTTGCCTTTTAACTAACAAGCTACAGCATTTGGAGGCTAGCTGATAGCTACTGGCAATGCAAACATTTGTTGAATTGTGATCACGTATAGGCTAAATGCAAGAAGCTAGCACTATCTAGTGAGCAACTGTTAAATTTAGCAGCCAAGTGCTATACTTTGACAACAAGA
Source organism: Xiphias gladius (assembly GCF_016859285.1). NCBI lineage: Eukaryota > Metazoa > Chordata > Actinopteri > Istiophoriformes > Xiphiidae > Xiphias > Xiphias gladius. The sequence goes on from NC_053423.1 coordinate 25,825,000, forward strand.
GAGTAGTTCGTGCTCTAAGCTAATAAGTGAAAGTGCAATGCTAACGTTAGATTTTTTAAAATTAGCTGGTTAATGGTAACTGATGTGTAGCAATAAATGAGCGATAAGAAATTTATTTTAACTAAACTTTAAAACTTTGAAAACATTTTTAGTGCTAATTAGCGTTGTTGTTAATGTTGGTTAGCATAAAACAAAAAGGATTGTCTTGGCTAATGTTAGCGTAACATGCCCTTCTTGTTAATGATAATTATATATAACATTATAGAGGTTTTTCTTGTTCTTCTGACATGGCGTGAATGTGGCCTAAGCTACGTTGGCTAGGCCAGCTGTTTACCCCTCCTAGGTTTTGTGCTAAGCTAGGCTAAACCCATCTTGGCATAACTATCAACTACAAAAAGAAATTCTAACTCTGGTTATTCTAGTAACACTAGTTTCTAGCTACCATAACACAGAATAACTTAAAACACATCCATTCAAATTGTTTTGTGCCTACACAGGCTAAGCGTCTTCGCGCTAAGCTAGGCTAATTTGTCAGTTATTGAATCCTGTGAACCGTGTTTATTGGTCCAGTCGCTGTAGTTTCTCTCCTCAGACAACATCCAACATGAAATTGATTTTTTTAATTAAAATGATATAATATTAGTTATAATAATGGATTATTTGGTATTCGTGGTTTAATAAAGTCTTCAGTTGTTCTTAATTTTTTAATCAAGATGTTATATAGATCTCATATATGTAAACACCTTAATCTGAAATTAAAGAGTTTGATGTTTTCAGGAGTAAATTAATTTTTGTAATTTGTGATATTTAAATGGAATTTTTGTTTCATGTTCATCTTTAATGTCGATCAACACTTTCAAATGTCATCGCCTCTATTTTCCGATTTCGTCTTTTGCAGCTGTTTTGTTCCTTTTGTTTTATCTCCTTCATTTTCTTCATTTCCCTCTTTTTTGTTTTCCAGTTCTTTTTCCTTCCTTTTCTTTCTCACATTTCTTTTCTCCTCTCATTCTTTACTCTGTCTGTTGTATTGTGTTGAGAGGAAAAGCTCCATAGGCTCCAGATGGTTTTTGGTGGTTTTTACAGACAGGACGTTCACACACACACACACACACACACACACGCCCACACACACAAACATCCTCGTGGTGTGTGTGGGTTTTATTGTATGTTTGTTTTGGTGTGTATTATGTGAAAACTGTGTGAACCTTCAGTTAAGTGTCTTCATGTCTGAACCTGAAGAATTTTAATCATCAGTGAGTCACAGAGGATTTATCTGAAGAACGACTCTTTCTTCTGCCTCTGTTTCCCACAATGCATTTCAGCATATGCATTTGGACTTGAGGTATTTTCATACAAACCTCAAATTTCTTTAGTCGTTCAGTTCGTCCTCTTGTGTCCTTTCCGTTTGTCCGTAGCTGCGGTAAAGTATCAAGTTCTCCTGTGGCATTATTGCTGTTATCTTCCAGATTAACTTTATTAAACATGTCGTCATGGATACGCTTTCTTCTTCGAGCCCAGTCCTTAACAAATACACTAAGCAGAGAAATAATGAGTAGCCCAGTTTGCAGACCGAACCTGTATCTCAGCACAGAGCGTTAGGATGATCGTGACTCCGCTGCCGGGTTGGACAGTGCATCGGTTTAGTTGCACGAAGCCTGGAAACCATCGAGAGAAGAATGGAAACATGATCTGGATCCCTGTTAAGGCCAAATACCAGGAAAGTCAACACATACCAGTCTTTGAGCTTCCCCCAGAGACAGCTCAGCCTCACCTTCAGTATAAACAAACTGTGTGTACGACACAATATGCTTCATCCACACAGCAACGCCACATACGGGGGGTGTCGCTGTGTCCTCTGATTGGCTGGGTTTTCCCAGGTGGAAGCCTTTAGTCTTTGTGTGTCTGGTGCTGCTTGTCTGAGTTTTGCCTGTTGAAGGTCTGAGGACTGGGACGTGGTCTCAGTGAAGCAGGTTTGAGTGATGGACGGTGTAAAAGTGATACCGACGCGTGTTGAGTTCGGTGCAGTGAGTTTTTCATGTGGTGATCGGTTTGTTCTCCGTGATAAAGATCCCGAGCTGTGGATTCACTTTATTCTCCTGTTGGGAAAATGTTTCATCCATAAAAACAGATTCTTCTTCCTCCAAAGCCTGAACTTCCTTTTTCATTTTGTGAGGCACCTTGAAGTTGTTGAAGACGTCAAAAAACTTTTGTTTATTTTGTTTTGTATTCATTTAAATGTAGCTGGTGTCTGTCATGTGCTCAGTATTTCACTACAGTATTTAAAGACATGTTTGCCTTATTTGTGCATAAAGCAAATAGTTAACAACGTTTATTGAAGAAAAAGGAGGACAGACATGAGGCGTTGTCGGTTCGGGCTTTAATCTGGTATGAGAACTGGATTAAATCAGATTAAACCGGCAGCCACTTCGGGTTTGTTCAGATTAAACACCGACAGAGTGAAAACTGCCTGATGTTTTATGAGAGTCTGCATTAGATCAGATCCCACATCAGTTCTGGGGGAGAGCATGTGGGTGTTTTGGCCTCAGATCAAGAGGTCGGACTGAACCACGCCTGTGATAATCGGAGATTTGGAGGTTTTATCTCCGTGAGTCGGCAGTGATTTACAGATTAGAGCTTTTAGTTTGTGGGAGAAGGAGACGGAGCTCGGTCTGAAACGTAAAAACTCTTCACATGGTCGCTGTTGGTTAAACACTGTAAACTAGAATCTGACCCGTGGTCAACTGCAGTTGAATTCATTACGTTACATGATGGAGCCCCAGGTCCTGAGAGCAGATATTTTTAATTCTTTGTGCACAAGATCATATTTTATGCACACAAGTTATTACTTCGTTAACTGGATTTAAAAAAAAAAAAAAAAGTAAATAGTGTCTCCCGTTTGTTTTTACTGACGAGTTTCAACTTTATCAGATTTATTAGGGATAATCCTGGCTCATCTCCGGCCGGAGCCGCTCTCATCAGACGCAAACACGTGCAGCATATATTATAAGCTGATCACATGTTTTGTCTGAATAACGGTAACTGCAGCTGTCAGATAAATGTAGTGGAGTGAAAGTATAAAAAAAGCAGAGAATGGAAACACTTGAGAAAAGCACCAGTACAAAAAGATATTATTTAAGTACAGTATTTGTAATAACTGGGTTCTAACAGACTAAAGCTATAAGGACATGTTTCATCCAATGATCATTTTCATTATTGATCCTTTTTCTTGATGTATCAAATGACTACCAACAGTTCAAAACATTCAGTTTATGATCAGAAAAGCAGAAAATCTTCACGGCTGAGAAGCTGAAAAAGCAAAAGTTTGACATTTTTGGCTGAAAAATATAAAATGATGGTGATTTATTTTCAGTTGATCGACTAAAAGTTTCAGCCGCAAACAACTTTAACTGTTAATCATCAATAACTGAAGCTTTTACTGTAAACGGATAACAAATGATGATTTAATATAACAGCTGTAATAATAGAAGTTAGAACGAATACTGAACAGTAATTAAGACTTAGATCTGCTTACGAACACGTTAGAGTCTGTTACAGCCGGTTTGTCAGGTGAAGTTTTCGTTACAGCTGTGAACTCAGCTCAGAGAGACGTGAAGTTATTTCAGAATAAAATCAGGAGGCGACAGTTTGATTAACTTTCAGCTCAGTCGGTTGGTTCTTCTCTGGTCCAGTTAAAAGCTTCTGACGGTGGATTTCCTTCATTAAATGTCTCTGTTCACACTAACAGACGGCATGCTGGGATGCCACTTACTATGCTAATGCTAGTCAGAGGGATGCTAATGGCTGTTGTTATGGGCGAAGTCTCCAGCTGTGACGGCACAGCTGCAGCTGGAGAGCTCAAGGTTTCCCCCCAGAAAGAGGAGGGAAACGTTGGTAAGTGCGAACTTTAACGGACCTTCATTCTTCATACACAAACAAACGGAAGCTTCACATCTCTGCATGGAGGTCCGAGTATTTTCCCACACAGCTTTTATCACTGAGCACTAGTCCCAGTTCTGCCATTAGTCCCAGTTCTGCCATTAGTCCCAGTTCTCCCCTTGGTCCCAGTTCTGCCATTAGTCCCAGTTCTGCCATTAGTCCCAGTTCTCCCCTTAGTCCCAGTTCTCCCCTTAGTCCCAGTTCTCCCATTAGTCCCAGTTCTGCCATTAGTCCCAGTTCTCCCCTTGGTCCCAGTTCTGCCATTAGTCCCAGTTCTGCCATTAGTCCCAGTTCTCCCCTTGGTCCCAGTTCTGCCATTAGTCCCAGTTCTGCCATTAGTCCCAGTTCTCCCCTTGGTCCCAGTGCTGCCATTAGTCCCAGTTCTGCCATTAGTCCCAGTTCTCCCCTTGGTCCCAGTTCTGCCATTAGTCCCAGTTTTGCCATTAGTCCCAGTTCTCCCCTTGGTCCCAGTTCTGCCATTAGTCCCAGTTCTGCCATTAGTCCCAGTTCTCCCATTTGTCCCATTTCTCCCCTTTTTCCCATTTCTCCCCTTATTCCCAGTTCTCCCATTAGTCCCATTTCTCCCCTTTTTCCCATTTCTCCCATTAGTCCCAGTTCTCCCCTTATTCCCAGTTCTCCCATTAGTCCCACTAACTGTCTGTGATTCTTCTTCCTTCAGACCGATGTCAACTGACTCATGAAAAATCCTTCACGTTTCCTCAGACCGATCATTTCAACGTCCATATTTGGTGTGTGTTGACATCACTGATGATGTCACTGCGTGGCGAATTTCCCCGTGAACAGTAGAGACTGGAAATAGACTCTAGACTCTATTGTTTCACATCCAGCTGCGATACAAGAAACAAAAGAGGTCTGATCCCGGGGGGGTTCAGGTTTACAGACTTTAAACACAAGTGATCTCCTGGGCTGAGCTGGTTTGAAGTGAACCTGCAGTCCCTCTGGGTTCTGCTGGAGCAGGGAGGAGCACACCTGAGAGGAGGAGGGCAGGAGTTTACCTGTGGTCTGACGCAGCTGTTTGAGTTCAGGGTCAGGATGTGGGATTATATCGGTAGTGTCATCTCAGAGCAGCATCAGATCCAGATCAGTAACGGAAACCTCAGCGTGAGCAGACCTTATTTTAACGGTGCCAGGGGTCTGATAAAAGACCAAACCAGCAGGTCCACAGTTAAATCTGAAAACTCTTCTTCTCTCAGTTTCACCCTCCGTCCAGACTGAAACTGATCTTTTTTAAACCTGTGTCGAGAGTGTGTAGACGTTAAAGCGTCTCAGCGTGTCAGTGTTTCAGTGTGTCCGGACTTTACTGAACAATAACAGCAGTGAAACCGGTCCGTGTCCGGTCTGACAGAGTCTCAGGCGGTTTCAGTTGAGAGCTGTGAACCAGGATCAGCGATTTAATCCCAGAAACACTTCGCGTTAACCAGCAGTCGTTCCCAACCTGCTGCTGCTGATAGAATCAGTATGTTATAATAAAACCAACATAAAGCAGAGTCCCGACGGTGCTCTGCTGTGATCAGACAGATCCACATTTAAACCGATGGATCTCAGAGCGGACTAAAGGTCGTCCTCTTCGCTTCACCGTCTCACAGCTCCGACCCTCGCTGAGCCGCTACAGCTTCGTTCAGTAAAGTCTCCGTTTTAATAAAGATCAGTTTCAGTCTGGACGGAGGCTGAAACACAGGAGATGTAATGTGGACCTGTGGACTGGAGTCAGCCCCTCTTGTCAGGACCAGCTGGTTTTTTGTTTTTTGTCTCATTATTTAACCACTGGCCTTTTTCAGCTCTTTCATTCACAATGAAGAGGACGTGTAAACACTGGTTATATGAACATGCCTGAATAAATCTGAACCTAGACACGAGGGTCTGACCTCTTCAGAACCTGTCTTCCATTCACTGAACAAGGTCTTTGTCTGGATGTGGTTCCAGAGGTTTGGCCTCTGCTCACATGTAGTTCATAAAATTTAAATTAAATAAAATGATGTAATTTTCTGTTTTGCAATAACTCCCTCTGTTTCTCTTTATGTCTCTCTCTCTCTCTCTCTCTGCTCATGTTTGGCAATCAAGAACAAACTTGGCAGGAAAACCAGAAACCCCCCCCAAACTCCTCAATCCCCCCACCCCCCTAACACTCTCTCACACCTCCCTCCTCTCTCCTCCCCTTTTCTCTGTTCATTCAGAGCTCAGTTGATCAGGACATCACATCTCTGTCCTCTCTCTCTCTTTGTCCTTGTCTTTGCTTCTGTCTTTCTATCATTCACTCACTCATTCATTCACTCATTCATTCATTCATTCATTCATTCTCTGTACATTTGAAGCATGTCCAGTCTCAGTTTCCTGTCTGTTTATCTGAGTGGAGCCTCACTGATCCTGCTGCTGACTGCTGGTGAGTCTTAAACTGTGTGTGTGTGTGTGTGTGTGTGTGTGTGTGTGTGTGTGTGTGTGTGTGTGTGTGTGTGTGTGTGTGTGTTTGACATCTTCTTCATGTGATCAGTGTGTGTGTTGCAGCTGTTTAACTTCCTGTTCTCTCAGCGTGTGTGTGTGTGTTATGGTGAATTGAAATGTGAGTGGACATGGACACACTCCTCCGTGCTGCAGATCCTCCTCTCTGGCAGAAAAGCAGCAACAACGAGGATGAAAAGAAAAGCATGAGAAGCAGAAAACACTGTGCTGATCAGGACAAGCAGTTGTAGTGAAGGAAACTGTGAAGACCTGCTGTGCAGAGTGTGTGGATTAGCGTGGACGTGCGAGGAGGACGGTGTGTGACGATATGAAAGCTGAGCTGTACAACCTAACCACAGAAGTAATTAGTTAATTAAAGAAGGAGGTGGCAACAGTAACAAAAACACGAGCTCCAGTTGTGTCGCTGATTAGTTCTTTTTCTAGAAGACGGGGCCTCGTCACATGAAGCCTCGCTGCTTTGTCGGTTGGCCCCTCTGGCCCACCTGAGGTCTGCGAATTCCTAAAAACCTGAGAATGATACGATTCGGTAATAATTAGGGTGAAAAGACACTTAATTGATATCTGCAGGTCAGCTGAAAGGTATTTTCCACACTGACCTAAACAGTTTAACATCGAGTTTATAGAGAATAAAGTTTACAGTACTAAATGGATAATCAACGACAATGAATTGGGTTTAAATCAAGTTTCTCTTTTAGAGACATTCCTATTTTCCCTGAAATTGATTTTTCACACAGAAGTGTGTGTGTGTTGTTATATGGCTTTATGCTTGGCTACAAACTGTTTCGTTATCACCGGTATCAGGTTAGTTTGGATGGTTTAAACAGACATGGTTAACGCTTCAGGTTCTGGTGAGAGTCCAGCTTGAGGAACGGGGTCATGAAGGTCCATCAGAGACCAAGACACTCAGACAGGATTAGGTTCTGAGGTCAGTTGTTCTGTTGTAGAGTTTAGGCTGTACTGAGGTAAATTTGGGTGTCATCAGCATAACGTTGAAATGAGAGGTTGGGTTTTTGACCTCAAGGGAGAATCCTATCTTTCGTCAGTCGTGAGGTAAAGAGTAGAAAAACAGCGCTCACTTTACAAAGTCATCTACCGGGAATTTGTGTTTGCCTGTGTCTGATTGGCCAACGAAGCCTTAGTCCTCTTGTCAGTATCTTTGGATTTAGCTCTGAGGTCCTGGGCCTTATGGTGGCAAGCGTTGGTGCCTTAGCTTTCACATCCCCCTATCGCGTCGCTGGAAGAGGAATTTTATCGCGTTGGAAGCGCATTGATCCTCCTCCCGCTCCGTTGTGGCTCAAAGAAAAATCAGATACACTCTGAGAGGATCCACAAAACAGTATGATAAAAGATGGGACCTTTGTTGTCTGTTCCCTCACCTTCATGTGAAAGTCAGCGAGGTGAGGAAACCTGATGTTGACAACTGGAGACCCAGCACCTTACTGAGACACTTTATGTTGGTTTTTCCTTTAATCTGTCACCCGTCAGTATGTATGTATATGTATACTGTGTACGTGTGTGTGTGTGTGTGTCTGTATATACTGTCTATGTTTATATTTCCTATTTTTTCTTCTTGAATTTTAAGTCCCCCCTCGCGGTGGAAGTCGGGCAGATGCAGTTGTTCGTAACGTTTCCTCCGCTGTTGTTCACTATGTAAGAACAGATCAACTCGTGTAACTGCCTGTTACTGGATCAGTTCGTCTTCCTGTTGAATCAAAGAACCGTTGCCGTCAGTGCAGTTGCAGACTTTGAGGTTAAGTCAGTAAATTCTGTGTTGAACAGCTTCAGAAACCACAACATGAAGTCTCCTCATTGGTCGGCTGATTGTCCTGCGGCTGTCCTTATCCTCTGTCTGATCAGCTCTGTTCTGAAGGATTTGTGTGTGTGTGTGTGTGTGTGTGTGTGTGTGTGTGTGTGTGTGTGTGTGTGTGTGTGTGTGTGTGTGTGTGTGTGTGTGTGTGTGTGTGCGCTGAACAGCTGGTTTTTGTAAAATTTGTGTGGATCCTGTGACTTTGCCAACAAGCGCTCCCACACTGTTACTGACCCCCCACTGTTTTTAATTTCTTAACTTCCTTTTACTCTCCTCTCCTTCTGACCCTTCCTTTGTTTCCTTTCCTCTCCTCTTCTTTCTTTTCTTTTCTTTTTTCGTCTTCTCTTTCCCTCCCTCTTCCTCCCTTCTTCCTTCTTTTCTCCTCCTCCTCTCCTTCATTTCCTTCCCTCTCCCATCCACCTTGATGACTTTTTCCTTTCCTTTCTTCCATCCTACTTCTGTCCTACCTTTATCTCCTCTTGTTTCCTTTTCCATTTCCTTCACTTTCTTTTGTGTGTGTGTGCGTGTGTGCTTGTTTGTGTGTTTCTTTCACCTGGTTTTCATTTCCTCCTCCAATGTGATTGACAGGCTTTTAGTGATGACACACTTCCTGTTTAGTAACAATTAACAGCCCACCCCCTCAGTTCCCATCAACCTACTTTGGTTGTGTGTGTGTGTGTGTGTGTGTGTGTGTGTGTGTGTGTGTGTGTGTGTGTGTGTGTGTGTGTGTGTGTGTGTGTGTGTGTGTGTGTGTGTGTGCCAGAATGGCTATACATTGTGAGGACCAGTTTGAGTTTTAAACCGTCGTTGTGAGGACATTTTGTCCGGTCCTCACACCTTCAAGAGGCTGTTTAAGGGTTCAAGTTAGAATCAGGTTTAGACTAGGGTTAGGGTTACTCTGTGTGTGTGTGTGTGTGTGTGTGTGTGTGTGTGTGTGTGTGTGTGTGTGTGTGTGTGTGTGTGTGTGTGTGTGTGTGTGTGTGTGCGCTGAACAGCTGGTTTTTGTAAAATTTGTGTGGATCCTGTGACTTTGCCAACAAGCGCTCCCACACTGTTACTGACCCCCCACTGTTTTTAATTTCTTAACTTCCTTTTACTCTCCTCTCCTTCTGACCCTTCCTTTGTTTCCTTTCCTCTCCTCTTCTTTCTTTTCTTTTCTTTTTTCGTCTTCTCTTTCCCTCCCTCTTCCTCCCTTCTTCCTTCTTTTCTCTTCCTCCTCTCCTTCATTTCCTTCCCTCTCCCATCCACCTTCATGACTTTTTCCTTTCCTTTCTTCCATCCTACTTCTGTCCTACCTTTATCTCCTCTTGTTTCCTTTTCCATTTCCTTCACTTTCTTTTGTGTGTGTGTGCGTGTGTGCTTGTTTGTGTGTTTCTTTCACCTGGTTTTCATTTCCTCCTCCAATGTGATTGACAGGCTTTTAGTGATGACACACTTCCTGTTTAGTAACAATTAACAGCCCACCCCCTCAGTTCCCATCAACCTACTTTGGTTGTGTGTGTGTGTGTGTGTGTGTGTGTGTGTGTGTGTGTGTGTGTGTGTGTGTGTGTGTGTGTGTGTGTGTACTTGTATGGCTATACATTGTGAGGACCAGTTTGAGTTTTAAACCGTCGTTGTGAGGACATTTTGTCCGGTCCTCACACCTTCAAGAGGCTGTTTAAGGGTTCAAGTTAGAATCAGGTTTAGACTAGGGTTAGGGTTACTCTGTGTGTGTGTGTGTGTGTGTGTGTGTGTGTGTGTGTGTGTGTGTGTGTGTGTGTGTGTGTGTGTGTGTGCGCATGCGAATGGGAAACAGAAGACGAAGCAGCAGGAAGTTGCTTCAGGGCTCACCTCACCTGCAGAGTCGTCATCTGGTTTTGTACTTTGTGAGTTAAATATGAAACCAGATGAAGTGTATGTGTGAAACGGTGTAATGTTGTTAGTCTGACCTGAGTGTGAATGTGTGCGACTCAAACAGAAAACAACGTGTTTTAACAACGTGTTTCTCTTAAAGCGCAGACGGTGGACCCGTCTCCTGGAAATGACGTTTGTACTTTTAAGTTTTTTTCACAGTGACTTTGTGGAGACAGACGTGATCTCTGGCTGGATCATGTTCAGAGGAAACGATTCTTTTCGTTATTTAACAGGGACAGTTCATATTAATGACACTGAACGGAGCGAGCGATTATCTCTGCAATATGTCACCTGGCTCCTAATCAGTGTAACTAAGTTCCAGACTATCAGCCTTCAGACCGTACTTGTTTCATATCGGGTCGTCAACAGAGCGATGCTGCATACCATTAGCCACCAGACTGTGATCGATGACATTGGTGGGACACATCGTCTCGGGTCGTCACCGCCGCCACGCTTCCCTGTTGCTGGTCGCTCCGTCGGTGTAAAGCTGGCTCCTAGCGTCTGCACGCAGCCGCTGTGGGATCAGATCAGATCAGCCGAAAGCTGACTCGTCGTGAGGGGACAGCGTGGTTGCTGGTTCGTGCTGAGATGACGATTTTGTGTTTGTTGCCTGAGCGACTGATGGGCTTTGTTTTCTGTACATGAGCTGTTAGCTTCCAGGGCTGCGCTGTTTTCAGTACATTAACCGCTCGGACTCGGAGCCCAACGGGATTTAAGGGCCGGCGTCCTATAATTACCGGCCGTGGCTGCAGAGGGCGCTGTTGCCGCTACTCAGCAACGGTTACATAGTGTTGCTTTAAGCTACACTTATACTGCACCGTAGCTACGGCGGCTACATGTGTAGCATGTCCAACTGCTCATACATGTAAGCAGATGCTGCAGAGATACAACACCTGTGATTGGTCAGTTTGGGATGATGGTGGTTGAGAAGAGGTGGACTGGAAACCTGCTGTACAGAAACCAGACCTGACGAGGACTGTCCCAGACCCCCTCCCTGCACAGGTTAGAGGTGTCAGAACAGACAACCGTGGGTTCACACGGTGCCGCGCTCTGAGGCGTCGCTGCAGCTCGCTGATGTGTGTTTACTCAGACTCTGTGTCTTCAGCACTTTTCTCTGCTGGACTCAAACATGAAAGCTGAGAACTCCGACTGAAAACACACATCAACTCTCCAGAAAAGCAGTAATTTAATCTCATCCACACATCCAGACTACCGTCTGCTGCCCCACCTCAGCTCAGCACCAGGGTTACATTCTTTCATCACAAGCATTTCTACAGAACGCGGCTACATTTTGGCAGAGGTGGGAGATGCACTCTAACATTTTACTCCAGTCTTATGGGGGGGGGGTCTCACCCCAGAACCCCCTTTAAAAGACACTAAATACCATCTTCAGTGGGTCTCAACTAGGGCTGAAATGACAAACGGCTACAATTCAGATAATTGATTAATTGTTTGCGTCATTTTTCAAGCAAAAACACCTTCACATCAGCTGGTTCCAGTTTCTAATCAGTAGTGAAACATTAGGTCAACCTCTGTAACAACAAGAGAATTTAACCTTGTGTTGAGAATTCGTTTGTCCCGTTGTTTTTCCATCAACAACAACAACAACGTCTCCAGAGAACCCTTCAAAATAAGACAGTGAATTCAGCCGCCCTGCGACATGAATGTTTAAAATCCAATACACATGAATCGTCCCTATGTGGCAGTGAAAGCATAAATACAGCAACAGCGGTTTCATCATTTTTCACAGATTCAGCTGCCGCTCAGACCAGTTTCCGACTGGGAGCGGACCAGTTCAGCCACAGTCTCGCGGGCATTGGGAGACTGGGGCAGAGGATTTATGTCTCAGACCCTCCCACTGTTCATCATGTCAGGCGATTTACTTCCTGCAGGATTTATGCAACAGAAACCAGCGTTTACATTCCTTCAGACTCTTTGTCATACTAATACATAAGGAGTCGATGTATTCGTCCTTAAAGGCTCCATGTTTTCTACATCAGGACGATAGAAATACAGTTTCCTGTTCCAGTTAATCTGCTGAAAACGGTCGGGACTTTTAGTTCCCCGTCCGTCAAAGCTTCCAGCTGTCACAGAACCTCACTACAGTTTTGTTTCAGCCAGTTTTGTCTTTTATAAAAACCTATTTGAAGACTTCACCAGTAATTAGAGAAACTACGATGGACATTTTTCACAGTTTTCGGACGTTTATCAAACTAAAGATCAAGTGACAAACAGAAAAAAGAAGCAAGAGATTAAAGGATGAAGTCATTAGTTTCAGCCACCCATGACATTAAAACAAAGAATAAGAAGTGATAATTCACAGGTAAAAACCAAAACAAATGTTGTTTTTCAAATCTGAACATGTACAGTTGCAACACATGGGCAACTGCACCTCCTGATGAAGATCATATGATATGACTGAAAGCTCCAGAGGCAGGGGATCTCGTGCTGAGATTGTTTTGTTAACTGCCGTTCCCAAAGTCAAGAATGAACCTCACAAAAATAAAAAAGGTTTCAGAGACTCTCTCTAACTGTTGGATCACGAGCTTCAGACGCTTTTCACCGGTCGGTGCTTTCACGGAATCCTTACCGAGATGTTTTACGGTTCTTCTAAAATGGAGAGTATGTCTGATTGATGAATGTGGTGGTAGGGTCCACTGCCTGATAATGCAGTCAACCGAAGCACTTTGGAAAGGGAGGATGACCATCAAAGTAAGCACAGTGTCAGATGGGAAAGGAGGAGGCCGAGGCTCTGAGGAGGAGGAGGAGGAGGATCGACCTCCGAGGTTCAGTTTGGGAACAGGAACGGACTGAGGGCGGGAAACAGAGACACACTGGACCCATGTGTCTGCAACACACACACACACACGCAGGAACACACTGGGATGGTGAATGCTGGGGGAGGAGGAAGGAGACCTTCAGGGATCAGAGAGTTTCCCATCAGAATGTAACTGTGGGCTGGTTTTTATTTCTCAGTGGGGACTTTAAACTGAATACACACTAACCCACGGGGACTTGTGTCGCTCGTGACGTCCCCACGAGTCCAGACTGTTTTTTGAGGGTTCAGACCTGGTTTTAGGGTTAAGGTTAGAATCGGGTTTAGGTAAGGGTGAGGGTAAGGGGCCGGGGAATGCATTATGTCAACGACGGGTCCCCACCAATACACTAAAACAAGGATTTGCGTGTGTTGTTTGAAGGATTTTGTCCTCAGTGTCTGAAGGCGACCAACGTGCCGGTTGATAACACGGGGACAGAGCTGCTGCTCCGCAGGTCAGCGACCACTCAGCTGTCTCCATCTCTCTGATGGTTTTGAGTCCCTTTGTGGACTGTCCCACCACTGGCCCTGTCCCTGACTTAGGTGTAGTGACATGTCAGCATTGTAGTGTAGAATTTGCCATCTCTTGCACCTTCACAGCAGCTCCACCAAAGAGTGAATCACCATCAGATGGTTGAATTTAATTTCAATAGTGGTGAAGAGACAGAGATTAAAATGACTCAATATTTCACTAAAAATCAAAGATCAGAGAAAATTTCAGAAACTGAATCCAGATCAGTGAATCAGAATTGTGTTTCTTCTTCTTCTTCTTTCCCATTAATCATCTGACGACCCCTCAGGTTCACCTAGTGACCCTCTGGAGGGGCCCGACCCCCCGGTTGGGAACCAGTGGACTAAACTAAAAGCAGCTCCACCAGTAAAACGCTGCTGAAGCCTCCGTGACTCAGGATCAATGATCTGAGAATCAGAGACCAGTCACAGGAGACGTGTCCCTGCACAGTGAAGTACTTTTACTGTGATACTGGGACTACAGCAAGTACTTTTACTGTGATACTGGGACTACAGCAAGTACTTTTACTGTGATACTGTGACTACAGGAAGTACTTTTACTGTGACACCGGAACTACATGACGTACTTTTACTGTGACACTTGGACTACAGCAAGTACTTTTACTGTGATACTGGGACTACAGCAAGTACTTTTACTGTGATACTGGGACTACAGCAAGTACTTTTACTGTGATACTGTGACTACAGGAAGTACTTTTACTGTGACACTGGAACTACATGAAGTACTTTTACTGTAATACTGGAACTACAGGAAGTACTTTTACTGTGATACTGGTACTACAGGAAGTACTTTTACTGTGATACTTTAACTATTTGAAGTCATACTTTAAAGGTGCTATATGTAAGTTTTTTCTATCGCTACGTAGCCACCGTTAGCATTAACAGCTGCTTACTCACCAGTCTAGAAGAAACGTTGCGAGTTCAGCATCAAACTTCATCCTTTACTCTCCCAGACCCGACTCCAGTGGTGGAAAACAACACCGATGTTAACTCGAGTTTTGCCTCCATTTATATCACTTCTTTTCTTCTTCTCAAGTTAGCATGCTAACCAGCTAGCCCCGGCGCATCTCTTCACTTTGTGATAACAACAACATGCTTTTGCCTATAAAACATCAGAAAACAGTGAAAAACGTCTTCTCAGAGTCCAACGTGACTTGAATGTCTGTTTTGTCCAAAACTCAGTCTTTCAATTTATTATTATTTAAAAAAGAGAAAAACAGAAAATCCTCAGTAACATTCTGAGAGAATTGTTGGTATTTCTGCTTTCAGTTATCAAAAGTCTCAGCAATTCATTTTCTATCAATCAACTAATTGATTTATTAGCCAATTGTTTTAGCTCTGAAGTCCTGCATTTCAAATTTTACTCAGGTGAAACTACTTAAAGTTTGCAAAGTAAAAGTACTCATGATGCGGATGTGTGTTTTGAATTTAAAATCTGAATCTGTAAAGTAATAGCACATAGTACAGCCATTGGAAAAATGTAGTGCAGTGAAAAGTCCAGTATTTCTTTACGTTATGTAGTGAAATATTAAATTACATAACATGAAAATACTCAAGTAAACTGTGAGTCCAGTAGCTGAGTAAATGTGAGGACCAGTTTCAGTTTTAGACTGAGGACACGGGGAGTGAGGTGTGTTGATTTTTATAAAACACGTCTTTTACATGTGAAGGTACGTCTTGCGGTGGATTGCTCGGACTGCAGGGTTATGTACCTTACTGTCTGCTGTATGAGAACAGATGGACTTAACCTCAAACACAATGAAGTGAAAACATGCAGAGAATCTGCTCTGGAGCCAGAACACTCCCAGACACCCACCAGCACAGGCTGATGGAAAAATGACTTTCGTATACACAGAGGTGGAAAACCCCAAATAAACTGATAATAAATCATTGTGAGACACCACCTCAACCGAAAGGTCCAGTATTAAGGAAAATCACAAGAATCTGGATCAGTTTCATTCCAAGACTCCAGTAGAGGTGAAAACCATCAGAACATCTTTTATTTTCAAAGTGAACAGGAAACTGTTAGCCAAAGACTGGAGTCAGGGGGGAAACTGTTAGCCTAGCTCAACAAAAAGACTGGAAGCAGGGAGACACTGTTAGCCTAGCTTAGCACAAAGACTGGAGTCAGGGGGGCACTGTTAGCCTAGCTCAACAAAAAGACTGGAAGCAGGGAGACACTGTTAGCCTAGCTCAACAAAAAGACTGGAAGCAGGGAGACACTGTTAGCCTAGCTTAGCACAAAGACTGGAGTCAGGGGGGCACTGTTAGCCTAGCTCAACAAAAAGACTGGAAGCAGGGAGACACTGTTAGCCTAGCTTAGCACAAAGACTGGAGTCAGGGGGGCACTGTTAGCCTACCACAACAAAAAGACTGGAAGCAGGGGGAAACTGTTAGCCTAGCTCAACAAAAAGACTGGAAGCAGGGAGACACTGTTAGCCTAGCTCAACAAAAAGACTGGAAGCAGGGAGACACTGTTAGCCTAGCTTAGCAAAAAGACTGGAGTCAGGGGGGCACTGTTAGCCTAGCTCAACAAAAAGACTGGAAGCAGGGGGAAACTGTTAGCCTAGCTCAACAAGAAGACTGGAAGCAGGGAGACACTGTTAGCCTAGCTTAGCACAAAGACTGGAAGCAAGGGTAAAACTGTTAGCATAGCTTAGCACAAAGACTGGAGTCAGGGACACACTGTTAGCCTAGCGTAGCAAAAAGACTGGAAGCAGGGGGACAGTGTTAGCCTAGCTCAACAAAAAGACTGGACACAGGGGGAAACTATTAGCCTAACTCCACCCAAATAGAGAATCTCCACCTTCCAGCAGCTCCACATCTGTTCTACAGAAAGACGACTTTCTGTGATGTGACACAGAGATGACGGTTGGATTTTTGAGTGTGTGTCTGTTGTGTTGTCATGAGCTGTCTTCACTGTCGATTGAACATCAGTGTGTTGTGTTTTCAGTGTCTCAGGCTCAGGACTACGACTTCACACCAGCTCCAGACTACGACTCCGACTACAATGCCACCTTCGAGTACAGTTTCTACAGTGAGTCACACACACCTGTTAGCCTCAGAAAACACTGTTTATGTGAATTATTATGTTTATTAATTATAAAATTATAATTATTTGAAAATTTGATATGATTATCCACCACTTTTTCTTTTTTCTTTTTTTGTCGTTTATCAGCTGCAAACGAAAAAACGAGCAGAATAAATATATTTATTCTTGTCTTATTATTTTCTACATATATTCTTCTTTAGATTTAAGGATTTCACACAAATAAAAATTAAATTTTTCAAAATATTAATTCCAGTTCTCGCAGAAAAACAAACCTCTGCATAAACCGTAGGATTTTTAAAGATCTCAGATATTTACAGGTGAGGTAAATCCTCAGGTGTTACAGGTGTTGCTGGTGATGTGTTTTCAGGTAACGGCAGCAGCGAGGACCTGGAGAAGTTGAGCGAACGATTCGTCGACCCGGAGGAAGAGGAGGAGGACATGGGTGGATGGGAGGAAGAGGAAGTGACTGTTACCACGGCAACCACCCAAGGAACCACCGAGAGGGGCGGGGTCGACGTTCATAACGCTACATCACTTCCTGTTTCTCTGGTAAGACTGACAGATTCACTGAACAACCTGAGCTGGTATCTGACCTTCTACTGAGCCAAAGTAACTTAAACCAGGTTTAAATTCAACTTCAGTCAAACCGAAGTTTAGTGTTTATCGTTTATTGACATCCTCAAAAGCTGTTGCCTTGGCAACAAATACTCTTCCTGAAGTTCATATTCAGAGAAAATACAGCGTGTGCACTTACACTTCATACAGCAAATAAAAAATGCACAACATAAACTCTGCACCAAACAATGAGATAAACAAGATAAGCCCAAGTCAAACCAAAGTTAAAGCTCAGTTAAACCTAATTTAAACCAGGTTTATGTTCAATTTGAGATGAACTAAAGTTGCATCTCAGTTGAACCAGGTTTGAGTTAAACCTGAGTTAGAACTCAGTTAAACCAGGCTGTAAACCAGAGTTTCGACGATGATCCTTTGACTTCTTGTGACGGCAGCTGTTCCAGACTAAATTCAGGTTCAGTGTAACCTGCAGCCTCTGAGGACACAGTAATAAGGTTTAACAATTAATCTGGTTTAAACCCAGATTAAACCTTAAACTCCATCTGAGCTGGTGACAAAGCTGCGGCTCCCTGATTTTCTGTTAGTGCTGTTTTAATGTTGCAGAACAAACATGGCGACCACAGCCACACATGCAGCTGAGAGCAGGTTGTTTCTATTAACACCGCGTGTGTGTGTGTGTGTGCGTGCGTGTGTGTGTGTGTGTGTCTGTCTGTGTGTGTGTCTGTGTCTCCATCTGCTCTCTATAAAAGTGAAGCTGATTTCTGCCAACGTCAACAAACACACTCTTTATATCTTCAAATCAAACTGTTTAAACATTGAAATTGGTTGTAATAAGCATCTGGAGACAGAAAGTCTCCACGAGTTTGAGTTAAAAGTAAAACCAGCCGTTAATAAGAAGCAGAAGAAGAAAAAATGAAAACAATGCTCGTGTTTATTTCACTCTATGAAAAACATTGTTTACATTTTATGAAAGAGAATTTGACATGAAGTAAACATCTTGTGGAAAAAAGCCACGATGAATTAAAAACACTAAAACAGAAATGAACTCCAGTCAAATTCAGTTATTATGAAAATGAATTATCAAATTTCATAATAATGAGTTCATTTTATTCAGTTATTTCACACACTGTTGGTTCATTTCTATAATTTACAAAACGTATTCATAGGAGTATTTTGTCATGTGTTTTGAGTTCGGCAGTAAACTAGAGCAGACGCTTCAACACGCTTCTCCCCAAATCACCGGAGTCGATGGGATCATCAGAAGTTCAGCTCTGAAGTTTAAAAATGTCCACAAGCCGACGTTGCTGTTCAGAGTTATGAACCGACGCCAAACGGAACAGGACTAAAGGGCAGTTCTGTGGTTTTAGGCTGTCTCCACTTGTGTTGCCCAGTAACGTTAGTGTTGTAAATAAGAATGAAGCTGAGGTCTGGATGTGACGGAAAGCCTCTCTGCTCTGTGGTTCAGTGGTTTGTGTCGCCCGGGACATTTCCAAGGACGTTGGTCCCACAAAAATGAAGAGAAGGAAATCAACACATTGTTCTTCTCCACAAAATAAAAATCAGTTCATGAACTGAAGAAGCTCCGAAGGCCTGTTTGTCTTGGACCTGTGAAGACGTGGACATGGACGGACGGACACGGGCGGACGTGTCCTCTCATGTCACTTTTCAAAACCCAGCCTTTGTGTCCGACCCTTTAACAGGTCCAGGTTGAGGGTGCGGCCTCTGCAAACAGCAGAGAGCAATTGCAGAGTTTTCTAGGCCTTTTTCTTGCCCTGGGTTTCGCCTCTCAGGCTACAAACAGTCCTACTTTACTCTGGTTGGTTTGTTTGGTCACTGCTCAGGACTGAAGCACTACTTGTTTTTCAACATATATTTTTATTCACAATAAATAAAAACACACGAGTTTATTAAGATAATTCAGCAAAACTCTTTGTGGTGAAGTGCTGGGTGCAAATATGACATTTTGATCATAAACTGTTACGTCTCTGTCATCAGTACTAAGCAGGATTTGGTAAAGCACCACTTTCTGACTAGGCTCCATTTATAGCGGCTTTATCATCTGTATTTAATGGATTCATTAATGGTTAATAAATCATTTACTAAAGCTTCATAGATCAGTTCTGAGCCATTACTGAGAGAAACTTCTCGGTTGCCAGGTTGTGGAACAATCCTCCTCCTGCAGACACTTTTTTATCAGGGAGACGTCTCCAACGGACTGTTCGACCACTTGTCTCCAGCTGCAGACCAGATGGATTATTGTAGAACCTTGTAAGAATGGTTCAGTAACGTTTATAAAACATTTTGTAATTTAACGTCGTGCTAACACTTATAACTGCTTTACTACTGAACAGAAACACTCATGGGGTTAGAGACTGATGCAGCAGAGTCTGGATTCAACAAGGCTTCATAAAACTTCAACATTTACCGTCGTTCTCTACATCTGGACTCACGTTTCACACACAGATCAACATCTGCTCAGACCCTACGTATGAGTCAATAAATGGTTCTATGACAACGAGTCTGCAGCTGCAAAGGTCTATTATCGGTTTATAGATGGGTTTTGGTCCAGATGTTCTGCAGCTGTTTTCAGAAGATCAGAGATAGTAGATGATTTATTACCCATCGATAAATCGTGAATTAAAGCTGACGAAGCCGCTATAGGTGGAGCCTGATCAGAAGGTGGAGCCAGTGGTTTGAAGACGAGTTTAGAAAACAGAAGTTTACATTTTTAATAGCAATGTTATTACACACACACACACACACACACACACACACACACACATTAAACATCAGTACACTGTGTCCTTGTGTTATTATTAAAGGAGCTGATGATGTGTTTTCTGTCTGCAGGAAATCAGGACGCTCGTCTGGACTCTGATGATCCTGATCAGTCTGAACCTGCAGCAGCTGCAACCCACACTATGAGACCAGACACACACTCAGCAGGTCAGACACACACACACACACACACACACACACACACACACGATAAACAAGTCCTGATGCTGGCGCTAGAGGAAGGTCAAGGGTCGTGGTGGGAGAAGTAAAAGTACCACAGTGTAAAAGTACTCTGTTACAATTCGTCCAGAATGGACAGCAGTGAAAGTACAGAAGTATTAGCAGGTAAATGTACTTCGAGTATCAAAGTAGAGCTACTTCACCGCGCAGTAAAACTGACGCCAGAACACACGATATTTGACGGGCTCCTCGGAGACTCGGCTCCAAACATGAGACCGGTCTGTTTAAAAGTCGGCAGCATGTTGCACAGGTGACTTCACCTGATGAGACCTCTTCTCGGGACTGTGTGGGCGGGCTCGCGCTGGGTTTGATTGACAGCTGTCTCACTCCGTCATGTATTCTGTGGCAGGACAAATTCAAACTCTTTTTAATCCAGATTAATACATGGAGTTTGGTGAGTCTGCGGGAATCCCAGGAGTTTGTGCCTGTACTTTCAAGTGTTTGTTTTTTCCCACTTCACCACATTTCAGAGGGAATATTCTGCTGTAGTCACTTTACAGATTCCGTTTATTAAAACACAATGTAATCAAGTAATGAATGGTGATGTCACATTATGCATCAAATTAAATCTTTACCAACATTAAAAATGCTGAATGCATCGATAGTTGTAGTACACTTGTATAATACACATTACTCGGCACGTTTACTTTTGGTACTTTACGTATATTTTGATGCTGATATTTTTGTACTTTCACTTCGGTAAAGTGTCGAATGCGGGACTTTTACTTGTAACAGCTACGCCGAGGCATTTATACTTTTACTTCAATAACAGACCTGAGTACCGGTCCTCCCCTGTACTCCGGTAACCCGAGCTCGGGGAGGGTACTGGAGTAAAAGTACTTCGTTACACCTCCAGCTGTGCTGAAGCCCTGGGCGAGCGGGAGCTGGTGTGTAGGTGTAGCGTGTCCGGCAGGAGGAGCTGCAGCCTCGACGTCCCTCCGGTGCAGCCGGACCAGAGGTCGTTCCAGCTCTGACCTCGGTCACGTCTGCGTCGTGTCCTGATGCGATGAGCGATGGAGCCTGGGTCTCACCGGGTCGCTGCTGATAAAGCGTCTTCCGCGACAATGGTCACAATTAGACGCAAAGGGGCTGATTTCGTTCCGTGCGACGCCTTTAAAGGTCGAGACCCGAACTAGAAACACGCAGCGAGTTTTCAGACACCAGAGTCACGGATTGTGACTGAAACCTGCCGTTTCTGTCGGTCAACGGGAGCCGAGAAAAACGGACCCGCGCAGCAGTTTGTCTGTTAAAAACTTCCGGACGAGGAAACGTTTTGCTCCCGAGAGAAATAACACACGCGACACAGTTCACGCGCTCAATGTCGAAACAAGCGATTTGAAGAATTTACTTCAGTAAAAATGTGCCTCGTGTCAGAAACCGGACTTTAACGGTTAATTCATCCACATCAGCACGTTTTCAGTGAAGCTGATTGAAAATAAATACATCGAGAGAGAAACAGATCCGCTCACTTGATGAAATTCAACTGAAATAACTAGTTTTAACGAGTAATTGCACCGAAATGACTTGAGTTGAAGACACAAACGCGCAGGTAGAGACGGGCCGATGCGTCGACACGTGACTCGTGAGAACTCAGCCAGTCCTTGATTCTCTCAGACGAGTGGAATCAGGGAGCGTCGGGAGTCTGCCGCTACGCGGAGTCGTGGTTTGTTTCATATTTACGCACAAGCACAGTGAAGCCTCCGGCTGCTTAAAGATGAGAAAAACACCGAGAGGTTTGGCTCAGACACTCGGGCTGCGAGTCCGCAACTGTCCGGACGTTTCTTCTGGCGTCTGATCGTTGTTGTTTTTGTTTCTTCCCGCTTTCCAGCTGTTGGGTGCGTTTGATCCTGCAGAAACCGGCCGAGGTCACTCGATCTGAGGTGGGCGGGGGCACTGTCCCCTCTGTGACCTTTGACCTCAGCAGAGAGCGACTCCTCCTGAACGTACCTACCGTCACCTCGGCGTGGGAACAGGTGGAGCTCAGCCAATCACAAACCTTTATCAGCACCTCAGTTCACTGCAGAACTTTCCTTCTAATATAAAAACTGTCACGTTTCAAAGGATATTTTTCACAGTTTATCACTATTTTATTTGACTGTTGGGGAAACAGCAGATTCAAATCATTATTATCTTGTACGGAGGCTCGTGTGTATAAGTATAGAAGCTGATTGATGCCAAAACTGTTGAGTGAGAGCGAAGTAGAATCGGGCTTCGGCCGAGCTGAACCGCGATTTGCACCAGACCTGAGACGGACCCATGGAGAACCTACCCGAACCCGATCTGAGGGGATCCCGAGCACAGCCAGACCAGATCCAGAATGTGGAGAGAGAACACCGGCAGCAGCACGATGATCGATCAGTTGACGAGCAGCAACAGAATGATAATCATGTCGTAAGAATAGATTTAAAGTCTGTGTTTCCACTTCAAATGTATTGAGACCATGTAAAGTCCTGGTTCCTGCTCCTGCCGCCAAACGTCCTGCAGCCGACGGGGCGCCGACGTTCTGACCTGTTTCACATTTGATGCTTATACACATTCGTTCTTCACTCATTCACAGAATAAATTAATTTCAGGTTTCAGATTCTACGTTTCGGCAGTCTACAGCTGAAAATGAGACGTTTTCACTTATTTCCGTCTGACGCCAAGAAGCTCTTGTTTAAAAGTTTCCGAGGATCTTGATGATAAATCTGCCGCAGATGAGCAGATCAGCATCAGCGCAGTGAGTTCATTCGTCCGGAGAATGAAAATTAGATTCGCCTCCAGAAATGATTTCAGCTCAGAACTGGTTCCGTTTAGTCATCAATGAACCTCCATATCTAAAGTCCTGTTTTCTGTGGATGAACCTCTGATGTTCAGTGATGTAAAACGCTCTCACCTCGACAGGAAACGGTTTCCGGTTCCGTCTCCTCCATCTTTTATCTCACGTCGGTTTCACCGTGAATCAAACAGCAGCACTTTGAAAACGAGCAGCACTTACCAGTTTATTTCGTGACGTTCTTTGTCTGTTACAGATTGTTCTGCGGAGGCGGAGGAAAGAAATGTACCTGTCAAATTAATGGTCCAGGGGATTATTGCTGCTTTTAGTTATGAGACCAGATGAAAGGCTGGTTATTATTCAAACATTTGAATGTTGGAAACAGAAACACGAAGAAAACGAGAAAATGCGCTCAGTAGAGCACAGACCTCCACCAAGGCCAGTGTCGAACAACACACGCCAGACTTCAGAGGAAAAAATTCAAAATCATAGCACAAGATCCGGATCCACACCAAAATGTAACAGGTTCTTCCCTGGACCATGATCCATCCCTTGGTGAAAGTCAGTTCAGTGGCTTTAGTTTAATCCTGCTGACATACAGACAAACACGGGTGGAGGAAACAAAAGTGTTGTCAGGAGCAGAAATAGAAAATATAAAAGTTAGAGTTTTAAAATATCACGCTGAAGGACAGAACTGTTGTTTCATCAAGACACAAACATGAGATGACTTTCAGAACAATCTAGAACAGATTTCTATTCACTTTAGTGTCTAATATTTGTTTGTTTGTGTTTTTCAATAAAATGTATAAAAAGTTATGAACGAGGTCTGGATGATGATTTAATGTGGTTACTGCTCCGCACACAAACACACCAATTATGTTCTGATTATACAGGATAAATGTGAAGCTCATTTACATTAAAAGCATAAATGTCGTTGGTTTTAAAAAAGGACGTTAATTTCTTCCCGTCTACGTGAAATTTGGATGAATTCCTACGTTTTTGTTGAGCTGTAAAACCTTTAGTTCGTTCCTTTCGTTGATCAGAGGAAAACTAACAAGCTGCTATTGATCCTGGCTGAATATCAGCTGTGGAGTGAGGGTCTGCGGGTCTTTGGGGCCGTCAGTCAGGATTCGAACTGGCTGATGACACGTTTAAAAATCAGATTAATCATCGTCGGTGGCAGCTTCGTGAACCCGGGGGGGGTTCACGTGTGCCGGGTTTATTCCTGGTGCTCGGCGTGTGGCGGCGGCCTGGTCGTGACCGGAGGTGTCTGCTAACGAGGAACGAGTCCGTCAGTGTCACCAGCTCTCAGCGAGAGTCCGTGAAAACCGGGAGGAGGAGGTGACGGACGCCTCGGGCTCCGCGGTTATTTCCGTCCAGGAGGAATCTGCACGACAGGACGAGGGAAACCAAACGAGCGACTAGACCGGTGGTCAGATCCTGCAGCAGGAGTAAAAGTACTGACGGGAAACTAGTTCGAGTCATATATGAGAGTGTCAGGTGATTACTACTGATGCATAATGTGTGTGATGTGTAGAATTTCTCTGTAATATTTGTTGGAGGTGAAGTTGATTCTATTTTCGTTTGAAGATGAAAGTTTCATTGTCTGATTTTGGTGCCTGACCGCAAATTATTCTCAATGTTTCCTCAAAAAGAAAAACAAACCAACAAACACTAGAATGATTGGCTCTCAGTTTAACGTAAGCCAGAGTCCGGACTCTGGTGAGCCAGAGTGTATTTCTTTGGCATGCGTGATTCCAGGTGTCTGTGTTCACATGCTTGGCCAATAAAGTTGATTCTGATTGGATACAAAGTTGTAGCCATGACAACTAACAAAGCTTCAAATGTGGACGTTGCTGCAAAGAAGCTACAAACTCTGAAAACGTTCTCTTCTCTCTGGGGGACAAACTGTAAAACTTTCTCTGCATCTACACATTTCTTTGGTTCCGCTGTTCCGGTTCCGGTGTCTAGAGTGGGTCTCGTTTAGCCTCGCGCCATCCAGAGGGGACACAAATAAACCTGGTTAACACACAGTCTAAACCCCGGTAGCGCCGTCTCGTTCCCCCGCGTTTCATCCAAAACAACGAATCCTTTGAGTGAACGAACTGAACTGAGTCACTGCGGAAACGATCGGTTCACTTCTCAGTCGGTTGTGAGTGATCGTTCAGTGATTCGTTCACTGAACCTACTACACAGTGAACATGCCGAACTGTAGGTCAGTTAAAACGCCTCCGAAGTCGTTAAGAACCAGCGAGGAAACGTTTAAAATACCAAAAATTATAAACAGAGTCTGGCCTGCTTGTCAGAAGCCGGGATCAGGAGGACTGAAGAGCGTTCAGCCGTGTGCCAGGTCAGTGAGACGGACTACGCTCCGACACGGAACGATTCAGTGAACGGATCTTTTGAATGAATCTTTTAAATGAACAGATTCTGGTGATTCAGGACGCTGACAAGAAAAAGCTCTGCACTTCACTAAATCCCTGCTGGTGCCCCCTAAAGAATGCAGTGTGTGTTACACACACACACACACACAGCTACCTGCAGGATGAAAGGTGTGTTTGATGAAGTCTCCTCTCTGATCACACTCTGTGCTGTGTTTGGTCTCAGTCTGTGACCTTCAGGGAAACTCTGCTGTCAGTTGATAACACAGAGACACAACATGTAAACACAAGTCTGTGTTACACATGCATACAGACACACGTCACTGAAACACACACTGAGTTGTCAGCGGTTTCTTCGCTGTGCTGACGAGCTCTGCTCCGATGGAGGCGATAAGACCGTCACGACGAACGGCAGCAGGTTTTCTCAGTGACTCGGTCACATTTGTCTCTGAGGCTCCCACACTGAGCAGGGCTGGGTCTCACACATTCACACACACACACACACATTCTCGTCTATGTAGTGTGAGTTTTTCTATTCATTGTGTTTATAAATTTAATTCTCAATTTAAAGGCAGGAAATAAAAATCATTTAAATCTCCATCGTCATCATTTAGATGCTAATTTACTCAATCAATGTACGAATCTTTTAAATTAGTTTAATGTATCAAACATCTCGCAGGTGCGACCGCGCCCCCAGTCAGTGATGTCACAGGGGTTTTCAATCAGGTGATAATCGATCAGAAACATCAGAACAGGTTGAAAGCAGGATTTTTTGGTTTTGTGATCTGAAGTTTTCTTCTCCGCGTTCGCGAATGTTTTCGTGTCAAACTTGCGATTCTGCAGCTTTGAGCCCGAGGCTCATTTTTCTACTGAAGGTCACTGATGTTCACGTTCCAGACACTGAGGAGCAGGAGGTCGTCCGCTGTCGTCTTCTTCTGGTTGTTCTGAATAAACAGCGTCCGTGTGACGTCGGCTTCAGCCTCGACTGTCGCCTGGAAACTCACCTTCAGCTGCTGTTTATTCACTGAGCCGCACGTTAACGCTGTAAATAAAGGCTCAGGCAGAGAATTATTCAGGTTCCGAGGTGAAAAGAGAATGAAAACTTTTCAAAGGAACAAAACCAGAAAACACCAAAATATATATAAACGTCCTTTTACGCGCAAACGTCCTGCATTCCACTTTTTATTGAGTAAAAGGACAAAAGTCAAAATGTAGTTAAAGTACCAGAAGTAAAAGTTCTCATCGTGCAGAATTTTACAGACGATTTTTTTGCACTATAATTATGAATGTGTTCATCACTTGCTGGAGGATCCTCATTAGCCTCAGTCAACCTGGTTGCTAGTGAAGGTCCGTTAGTTCTGGCAGACGCAGAACAAAGGTCACGAGTGGAAGATGGGATGAAATCAGTCACATTATGAGCACAGGACTATTTCTACACTGTTTCCACTTTAGCGTACATTTTCCCAGCATTTCTTCCACCACTCTACTCGAGTGAAGTACAAGTACCCCCAAATTGTACGTAGGCACGGTACTACAGTAAATGTACTTAGTTACTTCCTCCTCTGCCGCTTTTCCTGAGATTTACTCCTTTCTCCCTCCTCACAGAGGATGTTATGCTGCTCAGGTTGTAGGAAACTGCACTCAGCCAGCAGACTGGGCGTTCAGTTGCTTTGGAGATATGGGGTTTTCAGTGGTCAGGAGCGCCGCAGCAGCTGTTTGACATTTAGCTGCTAATGAGAGTCGAGATGAAAGCAGCGGAGTCTGAGCGAGTCGAGCCGCAGGTCGCCTCACGATGCTAATCAGCCAAAGAAAAGGGCAAAACAGTTTCCTCCTGCATCACTATTAAACACGGTCCTGGTCTGAGGTCAGCCGGATCAGACCTGTTGCTGCCTCCAGGTGAGGAGCATGATGGGGGATTTATTAACGAACATCGGAGCTCCTGACCTCTGACCTCTGACCTGGGACAGGAAGCGGCTGTAGTTTGATGAGCAGGTGGAGACTGAAGTTGTTGATGAATCAGTCCGAGTTGAATAATGCGTGGAAGTAACACAGGAAACGTCCTCCTGAGGATCTTCTACAGTGACCTCTGACCTCCCAGAGACCGTCACGGTCAGTATGAAGCTGTTTTCTTCTCACCCTGAGTTTCTGTCAGATAATGAACCGATTCCAGAGACGGAGCAGCTCAGCTCACCTGAGCAAAGCTTAGAAATCATGTGTTTTTGGTTCAGGATTTAAATCAAAACACAAACGGGCTCAGTTCAGCTCATTTCAGTGAAGTCACAGCATCAAGTTCAACACACACACACGTCCGCGTCTGTTTTCTGAGAACTCGTCCGTGATTACAGCAGATTTCAGCTAATATCCCGAGCTGAGTCCCTCTGCTCCGACCTTCAGCAGTGAGTCACAGTCTGACCTTTGACCCCTGGACAACCACACTCCGGTCTGCAAGGTGTTTGCATGCAAACGTTCAGTATCGGCCTGTTCAATATTAACCACCCGGACGCATCATCAATCACCGGTCAACACATCCACACGGTTTTATCTAATGTGCTGAATACATGAATAAAATGTGAGCGAGCGACCGTCAGCAGAGCCGTCGCAGCAGGAGGAGGGGACGGTATAAATACAGGAGCAGGACAAACCTCACAGTCCGTGTGAGGAGGAGGAAGACGAGGAGCTCAAAGGGAGAGAACATAACTAACATTTCAAGAAGAGAGAAGAAGAAGCTGCTGGGAAAACTAAAGACCAAGACTCTGGAGCTGAAGTTAGACACCGAAGAAGAAGAAGAAAAGAAGAAACTGAATACTTCTGTAGTATTCCTGCAGGATCTTGAATTATTTCTGTCGCATTTAATCGTGAGTTCACATCCATCCAACGGAAGCTTTTAATGACATTTAAAAATTGTGGAATATTTGTGGAAAATATCTAATTGCCTGTGCTTACATTATTTTAGGTTCTTTAAAAGATTCTTGGTGATGGAGAGTGTGCGAGCCGTGGTCTACCTGTCCGTCTGTCTGTCCGTGCTGGCATCACTCTGTCAGGGTCAAAGGTCGGCTGACAACCAGCTGCCGTCCGCACCGGACGAGCCGGTCCTCGGACTCACAACCAGAGAGCTGGTGAGTCAACGGTCCTAGTTCGTCTTAGAAAGTTCGTAGTCCGTAGACTTTTAACTGTGAAACCGTCTTGTTTTAACGAAGAGCTACAAGAATCATCTTTAAAAATCATTTAGGTGGTAAAATGGTGAATTTACAGCTAATTAAAGACGTAGAATTTCCTCAAAGCTCAGTTAATGAAGGTAGTCAAAGATGGTTAAAGTGTAATTTAAATGCTAAAAGAGTTCGTAAATGGAGGTGAAATCAAAACCAATAAGGGTTGAAATATCGTTAAATTAGAACTAATGAAGGTGATGGTAAAATTATAGACAATTAAGGTTGTAAGATCATTAAATTAAAGTAATGTTTTACAGTAGTCAAATTTAGCTTGTTAAAATTGAACATTATAAGTAATTCAGTTGAACAGATTCTAAAATTATTAAGGTGGTAATTTACAGCTAATTAAAGTAGTAATATGGTTCAGTCATATAGGAAGATTATACCGTATTCAGATGACTAATTAAGGTGGTAAAATATGATTAAACTATAACTAATTAAAGGTGGTAAAGGGCAGTTAAACATACACATTAACATTATCAAACTATGTTTTCAGAGATCGACAAATTTGATTTTTCATGTAATTTCAAATTAGATAGTTAGATAGATACAGTAGCAAAAGTGTATGGGGTCAAATCATAACTAATTAAGGTAGAAAGAGATGATTCCATTTTAATTGAAGGGTAGATCGTGTTTAAGTTGGTAAATTCATAGACAAAGATGTAAAATCATCAAATTCAAATAAAGTTTTAGGAAATGCTCTAAATGGAACTAATGAGGGTGAATTAGAAGCAATTAAGGTGGTAAGATGGTGAATTTATACATAATTAAAGCAATAATATGTAGTGAAATCATTTCTAATGAAGGTGGTAAACTGTGATTAGTTAAGGTGGTAAGTGATGGTTGAACAAACTACGGTGGAAATGTGGTCAAAATAGAACCAATAAAGGTTAAAAACAGACAAGGTTTGTTTTAAAATCATCAAATTAAAATCATGTCAGTGTTGCTTCCATGTTGCAAACGTGCTTCCAAATTGAACTCATTAAGATTGAACCCTTTTCAAATTAAAGGTAAATAAGAAATAAAATGATATTTCTTATTTACCGGGGAGCAAATAGCTCCGCCAAGGCCGACCCATCGCGTCTGTCCGACTCTTAAAACAGAAAAACTGAGACGCTGATGAAAATGTGGGAAGATTTCTCATCTCACAATGTTAAGGAAAGTGATAAAAAATGACAATAAAAGATGATTAAAGTATAATCAAGGTGGTAAAAAATGTCAATGATCCATAAAGTGGATAAAACTCAGAAAAGAAAGATTCATTAAGGTGGAAACATGTTAAATGTTTAATAAAATTGCTTAACTTCAATTATCTGTTCAGTTGTACGTTCTGTAAAGGTCATCTAGCTACTTTGGTAGGCAAAAGGTGGCCTGTGGACCAAATCTGGGCCTCGGAAATAAAATATTTGGTCCCTGACAAAAGGTTTTTTTATAGTCAAATGATTTTTCCTAAATCAACTGTAGGTAACAAGTGTAAATACACGACTCATGTAAATCCCAATAATTATGACACAAAGTCTAATAACACCACCAGATAAATAACACAATCAAATAATATTAGAATCCCCAAAAAAACAATGTAACAATGAGAATTCAAACACGTATTAATTTCTCAGCTTCAGCCTGTTTGACCAGAACAGATTTGTGTCTCACAAACTGAAGGTGTCAGACATGTGGAGGACACAGTGAAGTTTAAAAACTACAAGGCTCAGAAAAACTGAAAGAGAAACTATGGTAAATGATACTTTCCATAATAATGGTAGTATGAGGTCAAATACAGGTGCTATTTAAGCTCTGTGTCACTGCTTAAATTCAGGTTGAGGTTCTGATACTTTCTGATTCAATCCAAACGTCTTTTTAGGAGAATATTACCTGAGAAACCATGTTGGCAGCACCTTTTCTCAGCTCTGAGTAGTGTCCGCGGATATTTCCTTCAGGTTGCACAAAGCTCCAACAACATTCACCATGATGGAAGGCAGGCTATATGTATCCTGGGGGTAAAACCCAGGGTCAGTCAATCATTAATCTGACTGCTGTGAGCCGCCAGTAAGAACTGAAGGAAACACAGATCAACATGTTGATCTCTAGTATCGTAGTGCAACACAGAACATGAGTCTTTCTCAGCTAAAAGAGGAGACACAGGAGGATGAAGAAGCCGAGAGCCAACGTTAGTGAGGATGAAGAAGCCGAGAGCCAACGTTAGTGAGGATGAAGAAACAGCGGAGAGCTAATGTTAGTGAAGATGAAGAAGCTGAGATCTAACGCTAGTGAGGATGAAGAAGCTGAGAGCTAACGTTAGTGAGGATGAAGAAGCTGAGAGCTAACGTTAGTGAGGATGAAGCAGCAGAGAGCTAACGTTAGTGAGGATGAAGAAGCTAACGGCTAACGCTGGTGAGGATGAAGAAGCCGAGAGCCAACGTTAGTGAGGATGAAGAAGCCGACAGCTGACGTTATTCAGGATGAAGAAGCCGAGAGCTGATGTTAATGAGGATGAAGAAGCCGAGAGCTAACGTTAGTGAGGATGAAGCAGCAGAGAGCTAACATTAGTGAGGATGAAGAAGCTAACGGCTAACGCTGGTGAGGATGAAGAAGCTGAGATCAACGTGTTAGTGAGGATGAAGCAGCAGAGAGCTGGCGTTAATGAGGATGAAGGAGCTAGCTGGTGAGGATTGAGGATGAAGAAGCGCTACCATTAGTGAGGATGAAGAAGCGTGAGGATGAAGAAGCTGAGAGCTAACGTTAGTGAGGATGAAGCAGCAGAGAGCTACCATTAGTGAGGATGAAGAAGCTAACGGCTAACGCTGGTGAGGATGAAGAAGCCAACAGCTGACGTTAATGAGGATGAAGAAGCCGAGAGCTGATGTTAATGAGGATGAAGCAGCCGAGAGCTGACGTTAGTGAGGATGAAGAAGCCGAGATCTAATGCTAGTGAGGATGAAGAAGCCGAGAGCTAACGTTAGTGAGGATGAAGCAGCAGAGAGCTAACGTTAGTGAGGATGAAGAAGCGGACGGCTAACGCTGGTGAGGATGAAGAAGCCGACAGCTGACGTTAATGAGGATGAAGAAGCCGAGAGCTGATGTTAATGAGGATGAAGCAGCCGAGAGCTGACGTTAGTGAGGATGAAGAAGCCGAGATCTAATGCTAGTGAGGATGAAGAAGCCGAGAGCTAGCGTTAGTGAGGATGAAGCAGCAGAGAGCTAACATTAGTGAGGATGAAGAAGCTAACGGCTAACGCTGGTGAGGATGAAGAAGCTGAGAGCTAATGTTAGTGAGGATGAAGAAGCTGACGGCTAACGCTGGTGAGAATGAAGAGGCCGAGAGCCAACGTTAATGAGGATGAAGCAGTCAAGAGCCAACGTTAGTGAGCATGAAGAAGCCGAGAGCTAACGTTAGTGAGGATGAAGAAACAGCGGAGAGCTAATGTTAGTGAAGATGAAGAAGCTGAGATCTAACGTTAGTGAGGATGAAGCAGCAGAGAGCTAACGTTAGTGAGGATGAAGCAGCAGAGAGCTAACATTAGTGAGGATGAAGAAGCTAACGGCTAACGCTGGTGAGGATGAAGAAGCTGAGAGCTAATGTTAGTGAGGATGAAGAAGCAGAGAGCTGACGTTAATGAGGATGAAGCAGCAGAGAGCTAACGTTAGTGAGGATGAAGAAGCCGAGCTAACGTTAGTGAGGATGAAGCAGCAGAGAGCTAACGTTAGTTACGATGAAGAAACAGCAGAGAGCTAACGTTACTGAGGATGAAGAAGCCGAGAGCTAACGTTAGTGAGGATGAAGCAGCAGAGAGCTAACATTAGTGAGGATGAAGAAGCTAACGGCTAACGCTGGTGAGGATGAAGAAGCTGAGAGCTAATGTTAGTGAGGATGAAGAAACAGCGGAGAGCTAATGTTAGTGAAGATGAAGAAGCTGAGATCTAACGCTAGTGAGGATGAAGAAGCTGAGAGCTAACGTTAGTGAGGATGAAGCAGCAGAGAGCTGACGTTAATGAGGATGAAGCAGCAGAGAGCTAACGTTAGTGAGGATGAAGAAACAGCGGAGAGCTAATGTTAGTGAAGATGAAGAAGCTGAGATCTAACGCTAGTGAGGATGAAGAAGCTGAGAGCTAACGTTAGTGAGGAAGAAGCAGCAGAGAGCTGACGTTAATGAGGATGAAGCAGCAGAGAGCTAACGTTAGTGAGGATGAAGAAACAGCGGAGAGCTAATGTTAGTGAAGATGAAGAAGCTGAGATCTAACGCTAGTGAGGATGAAGAAGCTGAGAGCTAACGTTAGTGAGGATGAAGCAGCAGAGAGCTAACGTTAGTTACGATGAAGAAACAGCAGAGAGCTAATGTTAGTGAAGATGAAGAAGCCGAGAGCTAACATTAGTTACGATGAAGAAACAGCGGAGAGCTAATGTTAGTGAAGATGAAGAAGCTGAGATCTAACGCTAGTGAGGATGAAGAAGCCGAGAGCTAACGTTAGTGAGGATGAAGCAGCAGAGAGCTAACGTTAGTGAGGATGAAGAAGCCGACAGCTGACGTTAATGAGGATGAAGAAGCCGAGAGCTGATGTTAATGAGGATGAAGCAGCCGAGAGCTGACGTTAGTGAGGATGAAGAAGCCGAGATCTAATGCTAGTGAGGATGAAGAAGCCGAGAGCTAACGTTAGTGAGGATGAAGCAGCAGAGAGCTAACATTAGTGAGGATGAAGAAGCTAACGGCTAACGCTGGTGAGGATGAAGAAGCTGAGAGCTAATGCTAGTGAGGATGAAGAAGCCGAGAGCTAACGTTAGTGAGGATGAAGCAGCAGAGAGCTAACGTTAGTGAGGATGAAGAAGCGGACGGCTAACGCTGGTGAGAATGAAGAGGCCGAGAGCCAACGTTAATGAGGATGAAGCAGCAACGTTAGTGAGCATGAAGAAGCCGAGAGCTAACGTTAGTGAGGATGAAGAAACAGCGGAGAGCTAATGTTAGTGAAGATGAAGAAGCTGAGATCTAACGTTAGTGAGGATGAAGCAGCAGAGAGCTAAAGTTAGTGAGGATGAAGCAGCAGAGAGCTAACATTAGTGAGGATGAAGAAGCTAACGGCTAACGCTGGTGAGGATGAAGAAGCTGAGAGCTAACGTTAGTGAGGATGAAGCAGCAGAGAGCTAACGTTAGTTACGATGAAGAAACAGCAGAGAGCTAACGTTACTGAGGATGAAGAAGCCGAGAGCTAACGTTAGTGAGGATGAAGCAGCAGAGAGCTAACATTAGTGAGGATGAAGAAGCTAACGGCTAACGCTGGTGAGGATGAAGAAGCTGAGAGCTAATGTTAGTGAGGATGAAGAAACAGCGGAGAGCTAATGTTAGTGAAGATGAAGAAGCTGAGATCTAACGCTAGTGAGGATGAAGAAGCTGAGAGCTAACGTTAGTGAGGATGAAGCAGCAGAGAGCTGACGTTAATGAGGATGAAGCAGCAGAGAGCTAACGTTAGTGAGGATGAAGAAACAGC
This sequence comes from Xiphias gladius, assembly GCF_016859285.1. NCBI lineage: Eukaryota > Metazoa > Chordata > Actinopteri > Istiophoriformes > Xiphiidae > Xiphias > Xiphias gladius. Next base: position 25,858,926 of record NC_053423.1, read on the forward strand.
GGAGAGCTAATGTTAGTGAAGATGAAGATGAAGAAGCTGAGCTATTAGTGAGGATGAAGAAGCTGAGCTAACGTTAGTGAGGATGAAGCAGCAGAGAGCTAACGTTAGTGAGGATGAAGAAGCCGACAGCTAACATTAGTTACGATGAAGAAACAGCGGAGAGCTAACGTTAGTGAGGATGAAGAAGCCGACAGCTGACGTTAATGAGGATGAAGCAGCCGAGAGCTAACATTAGTGAGGATGAAGAAGCTGAGAGCTAACGTTAGTGAGGATGAAGAAGCCGAGAGCTAACGTTAGTGAGGATGAAGCAGCAGAGAGCTAACATTAGTGAGGATGAAGAAGCTAACGGCTAACGCTGGTGAGGATGAAGAAGCTGAGAGCTAACGTTAGTGAGGATGAAGCAGCAGAGAGCTAACGTTAGTTACGATGAAGAAACAGCAGAGAGCTAACGTTACTGAGGATGAAGAAGCCGAGAGCTAACGTTAGTGAGGATGAAGAAGCTGAGAGCTAACGTTAGTGAGGATGAAGCAGCAGAGAGCTAACGTTAGTGAGGATGAAGAAGCCGAGAGCTAACATTAGTTACGATGAAGAAACAGCGGAGAGCTAACGTTAGTGAGGATGAAGAAGCCGAGAGCTAACGTTAGTGAGGATGAAGAAGCCGAGAGCTAACGTTAGTGAGGATGAAGCAGCAGAGAGCTAACGTTAGTGAGGATGAAGAAGCCGACAGCTAACATTAGTTACGATGAAGAAGCAGCCGAGAGCTAACGTTAGTGAGGATGAAGCAGCAGAGAGCTAACGTTAGTGAGGATGAAGAAGCCGACAGCTGACGTTAATGAGGATGAAGCAGTCGAGAGCTAACGTTAGTGAGGATGAAGAAGCTGAGAGCTAACGTTAGTGAGGATGAAGAAGCCGAGAGCTAACGTTAGTGAGGATGAAGCAGCAGAGAGCTAACATTAGTGAGGATGAAGAAGCTAACGGCTAACGCTGGTGAGGATGAAGAAGCTGAGAGCTAACGTTAGTGAGGATGAAGAAGCCGAGAGCTAACGTTAGTGAGGATGAAGCAGCAGAGAGCTAACGTTATTGAGGATGAAGAAGCCGAGAGCTAACGTTAGTGAGGATGAAGAAGCCGAGAGCTAACGTTAGTGAGGATGAAGCAGCAGAGAGCTAACGTTAGTTACGATGAAGAAGCAGCCGAGAGCTAACGTTAGTGAGGATGAAGAAGCCGAGAGCTAACGTTAGTGAGGATGAAGCAGCAGAGAGCTAACGTTATTGAGGATGAAGAAGCCGACAGCTAACGTTAGTGAGGATGAAGAAGCCGAGAGCTAACGTTAGTGAGGATGAAGAAGCCGAGAGCTAACGTTAGTGAGGATGAAGCAGCAGAGAGCTAACGTTAGTGAGGATGAAGCAGCCGACAGCTGACGTTAATGAGGATGAAGCAGTCGAGAGCTAACGTTAGTGAGGATGAAGAAGCCGAGAGCTAACGTTAGTGAGGATGAAGAAGCCGAGAGCTAACGTTAGTGAGGATGAAGCAGCAGAGAGCTAACGTTAGTGAGGATGAAGAAGCCGACAGCTGACGTTAATGAGGATGAAGCAGTCGAGAGCTAACTACTGAGGAAGTTACGACGGTGTGCCCCTAATGAAATGCAGGGCTTGAGAGTAACGTTATCTGGATAAATGTGTGGTTATAATGTGTCTACAATGAGTCATGAGATAATCACATTAAGCCTTCTTACGCATATTTATTGGTAGTGAATGTTTTGTTCCTTACAATCAATGTACTCCTTCAAATTAAAGCTGTGTATTTGTCTTTTTAAGGAAAAGGACAACTGACCTGTCTGAAGAACAATCACCTAATACGTGTATATACAGATACATAACACATTAAAACCAGATTGTTAACTGTACCAGTATCAGTCTATGCACATTACATAATTAGCAGGAATAAATGTGAGATACGAAACCAAAGTATATCAGTGTGCAATGCTGTAACTCTCATTATTGACTAATTTTCAACCAGCCTATAAAAGAGTTTCTGAAATTCAGCTCTGGATTTTGTTTTGGTGAGTCACCCCTATGAAAAATGTCTGGGGGCACCGCTTTTCAGAGAGCAAATGTCGTGATTTACAGCCTGAAGGGAATACCTGCAGACAGTACTCGGGGCTGTGTTACTCCCGGTGTATTACTGTCTGTGTGTTTACTGTGTGTGTGTGTGTGTGTGTGTGTGTGTGTGTGTGTGTGTGTGTGTGTGTGTGTGTGTTCCCGTGTGTCCAGGCTGAGGCTCTGCAGGGTTTCCTGGATGAAGCCGACAGCCGGGTCGGTCTCTCTGTGGAGAAGAAAGCCAGTGTCATCCCGCGGGTGAGAACACGACTGACAGCTGTCAATCAAACAGCAGAGCCAGGGTTTCCTGCTGGTAATGAGCAGGTGTTCAGCCGACTGGTCTTACCTGTTGGTGGTCTTATCAGGACCCACGTGACAGAGCAGTTCACTGGTTCTGCAAAAGGCAGCACATTGGCCGGCCAGTTCACCACGTCATGTGACCAGGAAGTGCATTCCACCCACTCCTAACACTTCTCATATATTCATACAGAGGATTTACTGATATTAGCACCATATTTGTACAGTGTTGAGTCCAATGAGCCGCCTCAGGGACGTCTCTCGTGAGCTGGAAACACTGTCCTTTATCTACCGAGAGATGATCCGTGAATTCATGGATTCATTACAGTTGTGACACTTGTTATCAGATACTGTACAAACTCTGTTACACATAACGGCGCTGCCAAAACCTACACTCAGTACTGTACCTGAACACGTCCTGTGTTAGAGCAGTGTTAGTCTGTCTGATCTGAGAATCTGACGTGAAACCTGTCTGTCTTTCTGTCTCTGTCTCTCTCTGACTGACGCTCTCTCCATTTGTCTGTCTCTCTCTCTCCATCTGTCTCTCTGTCTCTGTCTGTCTCTCTCTCTCCATCTGTCTTTCCATCTCTGTCTGACTCTCTCTCCATTTGTCTGTCTCTCTCTCTCCATCTGTCTCTCTGTCTCTGTCTGTCTCTCTCTCTCCATCTGTCTTTCTGTCTCTGTCTGACTCTCTCTCCATTTGTCTGTCTCTCTCTCTCCATCTGTCTCTCTGTCTCTGTCTGTCTCTCTCTCTCCATCTGTCTTTCTGTCTCTGTCTGACTCTCTCTCCGTTTGTCTGTCTCTCTCTCTCCATCTGTCTTTCTGTCTCTGTCTGACTCTCTCTCCATTTGTCTGTCTCTCTCTCTCCATCTGTCTCTCTGTCTCTGTCTGTCTCTCTCTCTCTCTCTGTCTCTGTCTGACTCTCTCTCTCTCCATCTGTCTCTCTGTCTCTGTCTGATTCTCTCTCCATCTGTCTCTCTCTGTCTGTCTCTCTCTCTCCATCTGTCTTTCTGTCTCTGTCTGACTCTCTCTCCATTTGTCTGTCTCTCTCTCTCCATCTGTCTCTCTGTCTCTGTCTGTCTCTCTCTCTCCATCTGTCTTTCCATCTCTGTTTGACTCTCTCTCTGTTTGTCTGTCTCTCTCTCTCCATCTGTCTTTCTGTCTCTGTCTGTCTCTCTCTCTCAATCTGTCTCTCTGTCTCTGTCTGACTCTCTCTCTCCATCTGTCTTTCTGTCTCTGTCTGACTCTCTCTCCATTTGTCTGTCTCTCTCTCTCCATCTGTCTCTCTGTCTCTGTCTGTCTCTCTCTCTCCATCTGTCTCTCTGTCTCTGTCTGACTCTCTCTCTCTCTCCATCTGTCTCTCTGTCTCTGTCTGACTCTCTCTCCATTTGTCTGTCTCTCTCTCTCCATCTGTCTCTCTGTCTGTCTCTCTCTCTCCATCTGTCTCTCTGTCTCTGTCTGACTCTCTCTCCATTTGTCTGTCTCTCTCTCTCCATCCGTTTGTCTCTCTGTCGGGGGGGGGCTGATTGTTATTTTCTGACGGGAAGTTTCTTTTGGGCGACTGTTCTTTGGTTGTTTTTGTTTGTTTGTTTTGCTATTTTTATTTCTGGTCTTTGGGTGATGATGTGACGATGATCTGGGTTTAATAAATGTTTTTTTTCTAAATCAAAAAAATCTCTGTCTGTCTTACTCTCTCTCTCTCTGTCTGTCTCTCTCTCTGTCCTTCTCTCTCTGTCTCAGTGTGACGTTGGTGAACGATGTGCGATGAAACATGGACCTCGAATCGGTCGACTGTGCGACTGTCTGAGAGGAACGGTCTGCAACACCTTCTTCCTGCGCTGCTACTGAACGCACACGCACGCACACACACACATACACACACCTGTCCCACCTGGCTGTCTCTCTGCATGTTTCGGTCTTTGTTTTGAAGTTTCAGTGTCTGTCCCTCAGATTCATTTATTTTTATTAAATAAAGACGGTTCATTAAGCTGCACGTCTCCAGTGACCTCATCCTTTACAATCATCAGTTACTCTACAGCCACTTTATGCCCCGAGCGTAGTCTGTCAGGTGATTCTTCTTCTCAGATCCAAATCCAGCAGTCAGTGCAACACGTGTGACGAGCAGTGAAAGATGGCACCAGGGACCAACTCTGTAACTGCCGTCACGTGCGTTTTGATCAGTTCTCCTCCTTCAAGATACTTTTTTTTTTCCTTTTTTGGGTAAGTTTTAGTCCTTTATCTGAAAACCCTGTTCACGTTCTGTGAGGATGAAGTCAAACTCAACTCAAAGCGCCTCAGAAAGGCAGTTGTGTGGCGTTTTCATCAGTTTACAACGTTCAGTTATACTCGTGTTCTGCTGTAACTCAGTCCAGCCGAAATCAAAACTTTTGTTTGAACAGGGGAAGAAATGAATGTTCAAACTGTAACGAGCTGTTTGAAATGAGACTTTACAGCCTATAACCTCGGGGGAGTGGCTGAAGTAGTTCACCCTGTGGTCCAGCAGAGGGCGCTCTTGTGATTGACTATCAGCTGATCTATTAATGCCCAGTTGCTCTGTGTGTAAACCAAGCACACAACCCAATAAACGACAGGTTCTCACAGTCCCTTTTCACAACATCCATGTTGTTTAATTTTCTCACGCCAAAGCCCGATAATAGAACACTGACCGTCTGAACAGTGGATCTCAGACTGTCCCTGAATGCACCAAGAGGTGATGGTAAAATGACACTTCATCCCTGTCTGATGTGAATTATCAGAGTTTGTTGTTGCAGGGCGTAAACACGTCTCTGACTTTCCGACAGCCGCCCGTGAACGCACTTCTTCCTCTCCATCGAATTTATAAACCAAGCTGCTGCAGCATCGGTGCGTTTACGGTCAGAAAGAGCTGATCGTCCATCAGCCACGTGTCAATCAGACGGGCTCAAACCAGGAGGGAACAAGAAAAATAAAACTCAGACCTGGAAACGTCACCTGCAGCTTCAAACTAAGCCAGTCTGGAAAAGAAAATATGAAAAGTGGTGAAGAAACCTGCTGGTCAGGAGAAACCCACTTTTTCTGCAACAGTACGAGAAGAAAACAAAGTAAATGTGAAGAGACGGGTGAAGCGCTGCTCCGCTGAAACGTGGACTTCACTCACATTTTGCTTTCAATGACTTTCTGCAAATTCATTCAAAATTTGCTGGAAACTGCAGTAGTGATTTGATTTCACTTCTGTCCATCGTTCCTGACGTCTCCTCCGTTGATCCTCCGCCGTGTGTGAACTTCCACACAAACTGTCGGAGGCTCCCGGGAGGAGTTTCCTGTAACAATGATGTGAAAATACTTTTCACGGAGCAGAGACAGAGGAAAACACAGAAACACCAGATTTCCCCAATCAATCAATCCCTCCTAATTAGACCCCCGGTTGGGTTGATCGGCCCCGGGGCCTCAGCAGTTGACAGGCGGCGCACACTCTCCTAAAAAAAGACCCGACAGCAGCAGCTTCTCATCAGCCTTTATTAAACACCGACGCTGACGACGGCAGCCGCAGCGGCAACAGTTCAATTCCCTCCTCAGACCTACCGAGAAACCGTCAACCTTTAGCTGTAACGAACCGCACGCGTTTACCTCCAACACTGAGACTCTACGGACAGATGAATCATCGGGAGGGCGTTTGTTTGGATTGTGGCTGTAGGGGGCGCCGGCAGAACTGCAGACTAATGGTCTGATATATTTGCTTCTTCGGTATCAGAGATTAAGGAACATTTTTTTTCAAATGAGGTACAGTGAAGTCAGTTGTTGGTGCTGTGGTGGAAATTGTGTCTCATGCCGGGTTCGAGCGACACAATATTTTTGTCTGAACAGATCGTCATTGTGTCAGGTGAGGCGATTATCGAGTCACAAAGATTGGTCCCCGCCCAATCACGGCTTGCCGTCTTTCACGACCTGCATGATGCCTTCAGGAAGCAGGTGCCAGGGATCGGCTTCGGGGAACAACAATGTGAGGAAACAATGGCGTCCACAGCCGTCTTGTGTTGTGAGAAACGTAAAAAAGTAACGTCATGAAGGCAGGTGCTTCCTCTGGTGGACGGTTCCACCCGGCAGCTGCAACATACTCATTCCTCCGCAGCACTCTGCGCTCCCATTGGTCAGCGTCACGGGACGCGCCGCGGAAAATGTCACTAAGACAAAAGCAGTCTGACGTGCTAGTCTTTCTGTCGGGCTGTCGTCCGTTATGATGCACTGCACAGGACATTACGATCAGTCGACGCACCCATGACCCATTTGCACTCCAGACGGCCTACGTCCGTCGGGTCGGGCTGATGGCGTACGGTCTGAACCCGGCAGAGCTTGAGCTGAGAATAAACATCTCAGGACCACGTGCGTTTGTGAAGCAGCATCAATCTGCTGCCACTTTTGTTAACAAGAGAAAACGTGCGGCGGCGACGGTTGAGCCATCGGAGCTCGCCGATTCTCTGCGGCCGTAAAAACAGCTCCACCAAACCGTTTTTTCATCATCTCTCTTTACTGCCATTATACTCATTAACTATTAAAGAAACAGTAACGTGTGGAGCTGTGTGTTCAGGTCCTGCAGGTCTACAGCCTCCAGACAACAATGTAACTTCCTGGAGAAGCCTCTTCCCATTCGTTGAGCTGTTGCCGTCTCGCCTCGCTGCGATTGGCTCAGCTGTTTCAGAGCGATGCGATTGGCTGAGAGTGATTTCTTGATCACCACGCCCCTCTGATCTACAGTCACCTCCACCCAGCTCAAAACAGCAGGCGGAGGCGCTGACTCGGCCCGGGACCAGCACCTGTAGCTTTTTGCCGGTCGTTGCCCTTTCAGATGAAAACGGGCCCCGACGCGAGATAATGTCACAGTATAAAGGGTCGAGTCAGAAGTTTGGTCAGTTCATGATTATGTTGATTTTATTTTGAATGAGTTGAATAACTTCTTTTTCTACTTTCTGTCTCAATGTCTACTGGACCTGCCTCGCTACTTTTACTGTATTTTGCAACACGGTGAAGCATACGAGTATTTTATTGTGTTTCATTCGTTTTCCTAAGCGGAGGTTCACCGGCCAACCACCAGCTGCGCTCAGAGCGACCGTCCAATCAGAGACGAGCTGCATCTGATCCAGGGAACCTTTAATTCCTGCGTCAGACAGATGGACGGAGATTATCGACGAGATTCACGGAGACAGGATGGCATTTGGCTCGCAGCTCCCAGCCGACAGAGATAAGAGGGATTAATTACAGCAGCGTGCGCGAACGCGTGCACGGACACACACACACACACACACACACACACACACACACACACACACACACTCGGGGGGGGGGGGCATTGTTACCATGTTACAGAACGCAGGTTTGTGCTCTGACAGACTCCTGACGGGAGATTGTAAGTTGATCTGTTGATTCGATGTTAAATATTTAATTATTCAGAAAAAAAAATTGTTTGAATGTTGATGCTTGACGTTGAAATAAAAACTTAAGGTCCACTTAGTAGCTTTTCAGTTGCTTAGAAGCTGCTTATGAGCTGAGCTGTCGTCGTCGTCGTTGTTTCTCAGCCCTAATTTGGCAAAAATCTAAAAAACATTTCAGAAATCTGAGTATTTGTTTTTCTACATTCATGGAGACGGAATTAACCTGCTATCACAACGTTGGAGTAACAATATTCTAACTTCTGCATCTGATCTGCAGAAAGAGAAAAAGTTTCAGGGTCATTAACACAAAAATTCATTCATTACACCGGTGACAGTTGGTCGACAGAATTCAGAGGCAGCGAGCTCAATCATTTATTATTCATTTGTTTTAATATGACATCAGATGAAGTTTAACGGTTAAGATGAGTCCGTCCAAGTCATGCAATACGCTTTAGGTCAACACAAGCCTCCTCCTGGCCTCCGTCCAATACCAGTCAGTGGGTGTAAAAAGAACCAATCAAACAGCAGGATTCATGAGCAGCCAATCAGAAGCTCCCGCAGGGCATCTGTCTATCAATAACTTTATCTTCCTGTTAGAGATTCAGAGACGTTCAGCCGCTCTGTTCCACTCATTCACTGAATAAAGAATCGAATTAAGTCTAAAACTTGTGTCGTCAGTACGAAGGACACGCTGCACGGCTTGGAGCTCCGGCTTTATTGAACGTCTTCCTGTTCAAGCCACCTGCAGGCTAAACAGACGCAGCAGGCGTCGTATGTTCAGCGGAGATGCTGAAGACGAGACCGAGTCAAGAAAACATTTCATTATGTTTATGAAAAGCGGGAATGAATCTACACTCAGCATTTATGATTAACTGAAAGGTTTAAACAGAAACTCACTTGTTTTTTCAAGTCCGAGTTTACTTGTGTTTTGGTGAGTTAGGTCTCTGGTCTGAGTGCTTTTGCTTTCTGATCCATTTGTTGAGTAAATGCAGGAGTGTTGTTGGAGTCCAAGCTTAACGACAGTGACACTGCCTGTAGCCCCCCCAGGTTAATAATCACCAGCCACCACTCCATTACACTCTGAGCAGGACCACAACAGCCTCTCTCTCTGATTACTACCTTTCTATAAAAGCGTATCTACAGCTAAAACGCGTCGTGCAAACCGAGCCGATAAAAAGTCTTTTCTCCTGAATGACAATCGTGATGCAGGAAAAAACCTTCACCGCAAACTGACTTTTTTTGTGTGGATTCTCCTGCTAATTTCGACCCGATTAAGGACATCAGGGTCAGAAACGGGTCGACGGCACCAGAACTGGCCAATGAACGAGGGACGGGTCGTCCGTGTGACTTCAGACTATCTGAATGTCATTTCTTGGCTAGCTCTGATCCTCCACAGTCTCTTCTCCTCACTTTCACTCTGATGAAGATGCGAGGACCCACCAACACACCTGTGGTTTTTCAGCTGGTAAAGCCAAGTGAATCTTTGATCACAAATGCTGCAGCTGAACGGTTTCTCCCCCGTGTGGAGTCTCATGTGTATCTGTACATGTCCACAGCGTGAAAAACATTTCTTACAGACTGAGCAGCGGTAAGGTTTTTCTCCTGTGTGATCTCTCAAGTGGTTCTGCAGATGAACTTTCTGGCCAAATGTCTTGGCACAAACCGAGCATCTAAAAGGTTTCTCTCCTGTGTGGATTCTCCTGTGTATGGTCAGGCTTCCGTTTTGGCTGAATCTTTTACCACACTCAGCGCAGCTAAACGATTTCTTGCCAGAACTACATCTCATATCACGTACAGGGACTTTGTGATTTTTCAGAGTATTTGAACCTGACTGAGGTTCCCTGGTCTCCTTCCAGTCTTCACTGTCATCAGTATCAGGTTCAGAACAGTCTAATTTATTGTCCTCAGTATCTGGTTACAAATGTCTGTCTGGATCCAAGTTCCTGGCTGGTTCTGGTCCTCCACAGTCCTCTCCATCAGCTTCAGTCTCCATCTGTTCAGCGGAGCTGCTGGCTGGAGGTTCTGCCTCTCTGTCCTTCTCAGTCTGACTCTGATGAAGCTGTGAGATCTGAGGTTTCTCTTCATCGTCGTCTTCGCTCTTCACGGGGACAGGAAGGAACGGGAATTTGGTGATATCGGCCTCCTCCAGCCCTTGAAGCTGCTTTCCCTCCTGACCGGTCCAGACCTGCTCCTGTTCCTCTTTAATGTGTGAGGACTCTGGTGGGTCCTCCTGGTCCAGACCGTGGCTCCACTCCCGTTGCTCCTCTTTCCTCACCAACAGCTGCTGGATGTCTGCAGGACACACTGAAATACAGACACACACATTGTGGAAAACTGTGAGTTCATGCCAACTATGGGTGTAACAGTGTGTGTTTTCATTTTTGGGCTGTGGATCAGGTTGATTCAGTCTTTCTAGGTTGACATTTGGCAGCGTAGAACATTAAATCTGAAGTTTTTAAGGTCAGGCAATGTTGGAATAGTCCCTGGATGTGGAAGAAAAAAAAAAAGAAAAAAAAACCAAGCAGAAACCAAGTGAAAGAGCCGCTGATCTCTCACATCTAACAGATATTTACTGGTTCCGACAGTTTCAAAGCCGAGAGGAATCAGGCTGAGGAAAACCTGATCAGAGCTGAACCAGTTGGACCTCCAGATGCCCCCCATCTGCAGCCACACAGACCCGACACCCCCCGTCCCCACAGCTACTTCCCTCTCACACCTCCCCACTGATTAACACCCCCCCCAAACAACAGCCCCCATCATCACCTCCGCCGCTTTCATCCAACAGGTCGAGCAACATGGAGGCTCCGTCTGCGCGCAACGTCATCATCTACCTGCTTCAACGAGCCCTTTCTCCCCTGGACAGAGCAGACGTCACTGTGAGGATCTTGTTCCGAGACTCCTCTGGTGCCTGTGCTGCTGAGAGAAGCTCCAGAAGATGCAGGGAGACGCCTCCGCAACCTCGGGGCCTGCTGACTGCCTGACCACAGTTTGTGTGTCTGAACGGGCGGTCAGCAGCACAGGGGCACCACGGGGGACCGTCCTCTCACTGGTCCTCTTCCCCCGTCCTCCTCCGACTTTCGCTACAACTCTGAGTCGAGATGACTCTGCAGCTGTGGGGAGTGTCGGCGGTGGACAGGAGGCCGACTCCAGAGACCTGGTGGACCGCTTTGTGGTGTGGTGTGGGAACAACCACCTGCTCTTGAATGTGACCAAGACCAAGGCTCATATTTTAAAAGCTCTTTATTTGTTTTGTTAGTAAAGTAACTAGTAACTAAAGCTGTCCGACAAATGTAATGTAGTAAAGAGTACGATATTTCCTGTAGTGGAGAGGAAGGAGAAAGTGAAAGGAAAAGAAACACACGCTGAAGGAGAAAGCACCTAGGCACAGTACTTGAGTAAATCTACTTAGTTACATTCAACCACTGGAAAAGACATGAAAGAAAGTTGCAAACAGTCAGTGGTGGAATGTAACTAAGTAGATTTACTCCAGTACAATTTTGAGGTACATGTACTTGATTCAGTACTTCCATTTTCTGCCACTTTATACTTGTACTGCAGCTCATTTACCTGATTACTTCAGTTACTTTAGATTCGTCTGAAGATGCCTAGTGCAGCGTCAATGGGCCAACGGAACATGCAGGTGGGGCTGAGACCGCGAGTCCGTTTTGAGGATGGATGGATAGAATCGTCATCTTGTAAAAACTCCAGATGTTTCCTGGTTCCCGCTTCTCACGTGGAGGTTCGGGTCCTGGGTCTCGCTGTTCCCTGAGGTTTTACAACCCAAACCATCGCTTGATTGACGGGACCATTAATCAGCAGATTCGTTCATGATGAGAACAATCATTAGTTTCAGGTCTGATCGAAACTGTTCCGAACCAGCTCCAGCTCCGCTGCAACAGTAAAACAGGCGTGAAGGCGTCGGTGACATCCAATGACCTGAAACAGTCTCGGTCTCGCTGCACTGACGACTTTACTACAGGACCTGAACACTCTCCCCACCGCAGTGAAGTCCGTCAGCGGCGGATCTGAATTCAGTCCAGACCGAGCGTGAACCGCGAGGGAAGCGCGGAGAACCAACCTGCTCCGCGTAACCGAAGCTGAGGCTTGAAAACAGCGTCCGGTAGTTTCCGTTGCCTCCGGTTCTCCCGCTTTGAACGAGAACGTTCCTCCTCGTCCTCCGCTACGGTTCTTTCGAACAGCCCGAACATCTCCTCGGCGGCCGCGGTCAGTCGCCGCTTCACCGCCGCTCTCAGCATGTGGACCTGAGACATTGACACTCGACGACGGCAACTTTTTCTCCGCGGACTCCGTCAAACACTCGCTCTGACCTGCGCTGTGTCGCCGAGCTCCGTCCCCGCCGGTCTCCCTCCGGCTAACATGCTAAGCTAACCTCAGTAGCTCTGTGGGAAGCGGGAGATGTGATCGTTCAGACAGAAGGCGAACGGCGCCGAGTCCATTCAGACGGTTCGTACACACACACACACACACACACACACACACACACACACACACACACACACACACACACACACACACACACACACACACACACACACACACACACACACACACACACACACACAGAGGCTCGGGCGGTTCACTAAACAGTCAAGAGTTAGCGTCAACGAGCGTAAGAGCTTCCGCTGTCGTCGTTGCTCTTCTTCTATGGTGGTTGGCAAACAACGAAAAGATGCATTTCCGCCACACACTGGAGTCCGGATCGCTATTCTGACTCCAAGCCATGGATCATAACAGCAACAACAACAACAAGAATGATGATAATAACAATCCAGAACAAAGACGAGAGATCGAACCGAGCTGTTCGTTATTCAACTGTTTATCGAACAAATGGTCAAATTCCTGGACGCTGAATAAGAGACTGAGACAAAGAGTCGAAATGAGGATTGTGCTTTTTATATCATCTCCCCACAACATTACACCAACAACATCACGTGAGCCCATTAATGCGCAATGAGGTCACGGAGATAAACAGTGGAGGAAAGTAACTAAGTACATTTACTCAGTTACTGCACTTAACTACAAATTTGAGGCACTTGTACTTTACTGGATCATTTTTTCCTCCCACTTTATAGTTCTACTCCACCACATGTCAGAGGGAAATACGTTTTACTCCATTACATTGATCTGATAACTTTAGTTACTACTTTACAAAATTACAAGGATGTTACACACAAAACAAATGACGATCTCACAACATGACGTTTATTCTAGATTAAACTCGTCAACGGTATAAACAGGCAGAGCGAAACGAGCAGTCAATGAACTGACACAAACTTAATTGGCAACTAGTCTGATTCATATTTAGTCACTTTTCATGTAAAAATGCTACAAATTTCATGGTTCCTACTTCGGATTTACCGCTTTTCATTGATATTATTGGAATTATTTTGTTTTAATCATTGATTTCTTTTATTTTGTTTATTTTTTAGTTGCTTTTTTCCCTCAAACTGTTGGATGGACAATGTGGAGGATTCACCTCTGGGCTCTGGGTGATGCAGATGACGGCATTTCTCACTATTTTCTCAAGTTTTAATCCATAATGAAAAGGATCATTCGTTGCGTCCTACCAGCTACGGCAGTAAAATGCTGCTCCCACATGAACTCACCGGTGATCATAATCCAGAATATAATGTTCATAGTAACAGTCATGGAGCCATTTTCTGCACTGAGTACTTGAAATACATTTTCCGGATTATACTCATATTTCTACTGAGGTGACAGATCTGAGATGTTCTTTCACGCTGAAGATAAGTTTGATAGAAAAGGTGGTTTTTTTCTAGGCAGTCTGGTGGGCGGATGTTCCAGGCAGCGGGGGGAGGAGGGGCTGCTGCTGCCGCCGCCGTCGTCTGACGGAGCAGGCGGAGCGGCTGGAGGAGGAGGAGACGGCCGGAGACAGACCGCGCCTCGGGTCACACGTCTCTGAAAATGTCTCAGGTCCACATGCTGAGAGCGGCGGTGGAGCAGCGACTGGCCGCGGCTGCTGAGGAGATTTTCGGGCTGTTTGAAAGAACCATCGCGGAGTACGAGCAGCGGATCGACCGCCGACGCAGCGGGCTGGAGGCTGATGTGATGCCTGAGACAAACTCAGCAGGTCTGGAGCTTTTTCATCTGATCCCCGTAGAGTCTCAGTCCTGCTCTGTCTCCTGCTGCTAGATGCTGTTAGCTAACAGTTAGCCTACTGCGGCTGCGTCAACACACTGGCACTCAGAACGAGGCCGGATGTTCAGCATCTCTGACCTTCGAAATAAAAGCCCAAGACGTGTCACGGTTTTCAGCTCTGATCCGGTGGACTTCTCCCAGTGCGTGAACTATAGCAGGAACTCACGTTTTTTCACTTTTTCACAATCGGAGACGACAGATACAACGTTTATAAAGAACTTCATTTAGTTTCTATTTGTAATTATTCCTATTGATAAAAATCTGAGTCATAAGAATAAGAAAACGGGTGAAAAACAGCTGCTGCTTCCTGCTGTGCGTCTTTCAGCACCACGGAGGCGTGGAGAGAGAGTAGTAGGCTACACTTTATAGCCGCTAGAGAGAGAGAAACCGTTTTACTAATCCACCCTCCTGTGTGGAATAAGTACACCCTCGACTTCCTGAGTGCTACTGGACACAAACTAGGTTCAGACACTCACGATTACCAGACGATGTGTCCTACTGACTGTGGTGATTCCCTGACGTTCATACCGGGACCGTTTTTCAAACGTTTCCGAAATTTGTCACTTGTCATTTTCTTTGAACAGAAACGCTTCCGTTTGATTCTTTTGCTTCTTTTCACGAGTTTAGGACCAAAAATGTCACACAGCTGTAATGAATCTCTGCCATCAGCAAACGCTTCAGTACAGCATCATTTTAGAGAAGAGTCTGTGTAGTTTGGCCCAATGTATCATTAAGTTTTTACATTAATGGCTGCCTGTCTGTGTTTCTACTTTAAATTCAGATGTCTACAAATTTATTGTACATAAAGAAGAGGTTTCACCTGAGCAGCAGGAGCGGAGCCCCAGTCTGGACCAGGAGGACCCACCAGAGCCCCCAAACAGTAAAGAGGAACAGGAGGAACTCTGGACCAGTCAGCAGGGAGAGCAGCTTCAAGGACTGGAGGAGGCCAATATCACCAAGTTCACATTCAGTCCTGTCCCTGTGAAGAGTGAAAACGATGGAGAGGACTGTGGAGGATTAGAACCAGCCAGGAACTCGGACCCAGATTGTCATTTAGGACGAGTTGGGGATGAAAAGGTGTCAGATTCTTTTGAACCTGCAGCAAATGTCAGTGATGATTGGAAGGTAACCAGGGAAAATCAGTCAGGTTTAAATTCTCTGAAAAGTAATGGATGTTTTACTAGTGAGAAATCATTTCACTGCTCTGAGTGTGGTAAACGATTCAGCCAAAACTCAAATCTAAAGACACACATGAGAATTCACACAGGAGAGAAACCTTTTAGCTGCTCAGTGTGTGGTAAAAGATTTATACAGAAGATACATCTGAAACACCACATGTCACGTCACACGGGGGAGAAACCATTCAGCTGCAGCGTTTGTGATAAAAGATTCACTTGGCTTTATCAGCTCAAAAACCATCAGTGTGTTGATGGGTCCTCGCAGCTTCATCAGAGTCAGACTAAGGAGAACAGAGAGGCAGAGCCTCCAGCCACCAACTCCGCTGAAGAGATGGAGACTGAAGCTGATGGAGAGGACTGTGGAGGACCAGAACCAGCCAGGAACTCAGATCCAGACAGACATTTACAACCAGGTACTGAGGACAAGGCTTCAATTTGTTCCGTGCCTGAGACTAAAGTTCCTGTAAGTGACAATAGATTAAATAATGGTAAGAAACCATTTAGTTGCTCTGAGTGTGGCAAAACATTTGGCTTCAAGACACATCTGCAGGAACATCTCAGGTGTCACACAGGAGAAAAACCGTTCAGCTGTTTGGTTTGCAACAAATGTTTTTCATGGAGAAGAGAACTACAGAGACACATGAGAATCCACACGGGAGAGAAAAGACTGAGCTGCAGTGTCTGTGACAAAACGTTCAGTTGGCCTTATCAGCTCGAGCTCCATCAGTGCGTTGGTGAGTCCTCAGAGCTTCATCAAACGCGACCTCAGTCAGCTTTAAATTCTCTAAAAAGTCGTGAGGTCCCTGTAAGTGATATGGGAAACATCCCCAAGAAACAATATCCCTGCTCTTTGTGTGGGAAAATATTCGGCTACAAAGACTCTCTGCTGAGACATGTACGGTGTCATACAGGAGAGAAACCATTTAGTTGCCCAGTTTGTGGTAGACAGTTTAGAGACAGAGGAAATATGGGACAGCACATGGTCGTTCACACAGGGGAGAAACGTTTTAGCTGCAGTGTATGTAACCAAAGATTCAGTTGGAATAAACAGCTCAAAAAACACAAGTGTGATGGTGAGAGCAGCAGCAGAAGATGAACCTCGGAAGGATGAACGGTGATTGATTTTTAGAGCTCAAGTTAAAACAGACTTTACGAAGTGCTTCACGATGGAGGATAACATTGAAAGCTCCTCAACAGGGAGATAATGGCCTGACTGAAAATGTAAAGAACGGTAAAACGCATCGCTCACTAAATCTGCCTTTGACATTTTACAGAACAGTGTGTAGACTGCAAAAATAACAACGCAATCAGTGAGACTGGCAAACAACCCTAAACGACGATATTTTACTGTAAGGTTACACGTCTCTCCGGATGCGTAATCACCTTCCCGCCATATCACCTGCAGCCCTCATTAGTAAACTGTGTTTACGCTGGTCTGAAGTCAGTGTAAGCTTCGTTCTCCTTAGTGCACATTCTAAAGACCAGTTTGTGTGTGCGTGTGCATGGTTTTTGTGGGTGTGCAATGTTTCTACATCTGGCCCCTGGTCTCTTAAACCCCGCTGCTGTCCTGCTGAGGTTTAGTCTGAACCAGCTGCTGTGTCCTAAAGGAAACACCTAAATGCCACTAGAGGTCGTCATAACTGGGCTTTAGCTTAAATCTGCTCCACACCAGGGCCAGATGCTCTAAAGAGGAATTTAGGAATAAAAAAACTTCTTTGCTGAAAGTGAAGAGTAAGACTCTTATTAAGTGACTCACTCCAACTGACAGACAAGTCTCGACGTCACCTTTAAGAGCAGCCCAAGTGGACAGGTTAAAGTTTTCTCAAGTCTGTCTTAAAACAATACTGTCATGCACGTATGTACGTTGAAGGGGTTACTGGTTGCTTCAGTTGTTTTCCCTGTTCATACTGGTTATGAAAAGGTCCCTTCTGAACCGATTCTAATGGAAGTGATGGGGGACAAAAACTCAAATCCAATATGCTGACATTTTTAGTGATGTGTTATTCTGCAAAAGCCTATGTAATGGTTTTGTTTGTTTGTTTCTTTAAAGCCATTTTCTATTTGTGTGAAATCCGTAAATAAAAAAAGAAAAATACTCTGGCTTACTGCTATATTCATTTATCATACATGTTTCTGTCTACTCAACCTTCATCTGGTTACGGCCAAGAAAGACTGAATATCAGACTCTCCTTAAATGAGAATTTAAAAAAAAGAAAGAAACGGGGCTACTTTGCTATTTTTATGAGGAGCGGCGGGTTTGAGGCTGCGTGGTGCCTAGTCAGTCAATCGACGGGCCTTTTATTCTGAAACGTGACCCGGAAGGTATCAGTCGTATCTGGGCCAATTTTGAATCGAGACAAAACGTCCCCACGGTCAGTCTCCCGAAGACAGCGACGGCGTTTGTTTGTCTTTTCCGACTCTGTGAGGAAGATGTCCAGACTCCAGGGTCTGAGGGTTTTCGTCAGCCAGCGGCTCACCGCGGCCGTGGAGGAGATATTCGGACATTTAGAGAAAACCATCACCGAGTGCGAGGAGGAGATGGACCGACGCCACCGTAAACTGCTGGACGTGGCTTTGACACCTGAAATGAGGCAGCGAGGTTCGTTTCGTTTCTCCTGCTGGAAACGCGTTTGCTGCTCTGCCGGTGTCGCGGGGGCTCAGTGCTAAGCTAACGTCAGCTAACCCGTCCACACACGGCTGCTAGCCGCAGCTAGCTCCTGCTAAAGCGCAGCGGCGTCACGGCGACGACGGGCCGGGTAGGAACGGTCCGGCCTGACACCTGACACCTGACACTCGCTAAGGAAGTTATGAACTGTGCTAGAACTAGTGGTTTGCTCGACGTGTTTGCTCCCGTGTCACCAGATAGTCGGCGGCGTTGCAGCAGAAACGACCGGACGTTTACCGAGTGTGTAGCAGGTTTTCGTCCCGAAGTCTGACTGATTATTAAGCTGTGGTTTCCTACAGATCACAGCCACGTGTCCTTGTTCCGTTAAGGGTAAACGACACAGTGTAGTCCGAGCTCGGTGGCCACTGTGTTAGGTGCACTGGACCTGTCCAGTGTAATCCACTACAACAGCTGTGACACAGGCTTCACCTCAGCTCCTAATGTCCGGTTTTCGTTGACGTTCTCTGAGAGACAGCAGCACCGGGGTCATAAGGTCAAGATGTTCTTGTTCTAGAGTCGTTCTCAGCAGAACCGTTTCCTGTCCACACATACCGCCGCTGCCGTCGATGCTATGTCCGACCTACAAACCGATTATCGCTCCAATGTCAGTGGCGGGTGCCAAAATATTCCCACAGTAACAACGATAAACTCATGAGCGCCCCACCCCCCCCCAAGAAACCAAAGGAAAAAAAGAGTTAGAAAAAGTAAATTTCTTCTTGATGTTATTCACCGACTTAATGTGCTGTCGTTTCGTTTCAGCTCACGCAGACGGGTTGACGACTCGTCATGTTAGGGAAGCTGGTCCTGGCCGGAGCCGGCAGCTCTCCTGCTGCTAGACTGTCCAACGGACACCGCCAATGTTTTCCCTCCTCGTTAATGGTATTAATGTACAGATCGAAAGTTATTGATATCGATCGATACGGGAAAATAATTATGATAATATTGTGACACTTTGCTGGTGGCTAAGCTAGTGGAGCTAGCTGTATGGCAAACGGCAAGCATTGAGCGTGTCTTTCGAGACTGAGAGAGCCCATGAATGAGAGTGTAGCGACTCCAGTCCACTTGATGGCGGTAGTGCACCTCTAAACTGATTTGTCAACAACCAATAAACACTAAAGAAGAAGAACAAGCGGAGAGTGAAGCGGCCTCACGATCAGCAGGATGACTGAGTGACACATGGCGCTGCTGTTTTGCCTCTACAACCGTTCAACTTAACTTTCCTTCTTCTAAATGCCAAAGTAATAAATAAAGTAAGACTTCGGCCTGGTTTTCTTTGAGACTAATTCCGGCCACTTCTCATCGTCGCCTCCAGAAAACACATGGACTTTCTAGTAAACAGACACAACGCGCGCCGTGTAAATCTTCCCTCCTCCCGCTACTGAAATGTCAGCTCCTTCATGTTACCGGCCTCGGCTCGTCAGGAACCTGCGCACAGCTCGTTATTCCGTTTAGAAACAAACGTAAGACTGTCACGTTGTCATATCGCTTCTGCTAATTCAACACGAGTTGGATTTAGCGCCGTGACACCGTCGGCAAAGGTCGCCGATGGAGGCTGTTTTTAATTTGTCAGAACCTGCCATGATGACAAATGTCGGTTCAGCCAGTTCACATAAAATCGAACTGGTTTGAGCTCCTACACCGGACCGGACCGGACCGGCAAAACCAGACACTGACCCAACTCAAGCCCAAGATCTCTACATGTGGTAGTTACGACCTCTGAGTGTGTTGCGTGTTTAACATCAGAATCTCAAGAACCATGATGAAGTGCAGGCTGGAAAGACACAACGTTCGGTTTTTGATAAGTTCCAGAGATGGTTTGATTCAGCTGTTTATTTTAGAGGTCAGAGTTGCTGGTGCTTTTGTACTAAAATGCATTAGACTGAAAGGGGTTCCTAATATTCTGCCCCACACAAACGTAAATGAGGCGGAGAAAACATGGGATGCAGATTTTAAGTTTTAATTCCTTAATCGATAGTCTGCAATGTTAACAATCAATAGTCGGTTAATGGTTGAAAGTTTATGAAGTACGCGGCTCTTTTTTTAAACCCCTGACGTGACCTGTGTTCACCACACGGTTCTTGATATGACGCTGCTGTTTTACTGGCTTGCGGCTCTTACGGCACATTATGTGACTGTTGCTCAACCAGAAGATTTGCCACTGAATCAAACCATCTCTGAAACTTATCAAAAACTGAACGTTGTGTCTTTCCAGCCTGCACTTCATCATGGTTCTTGAGATTCTGATGTTAAACACGCAACACACTCAGAGGTCGTAACTACCACTGTATACATGTAGAGATATGGAGTCACAATGAATTGTCTAACTGATTTATGACATAATGGTTGTTGGTAGATACAGGGTGAGAACGTTGAAATCTGTCAGAGATGGTTGAGCTGGCTTTGGAAGTCCAGACTGTATTGGTCTGGAGACTAAAAGAGTGAGTTTACTCAGTTATTACATCGTATTTTCTTATTTGCCTTTCTGATATATCGCCATTAGTTTTGTAATACGTATTTGACAATTTGTATTTACGTCAGGTTTACTTATATTGTCCGAAAACACAAATGACAAATTTTCTTGAAAGGCTTTGTGATCTGTATAACGAACAACTTTCATGCTCAAATAGAATAAAATCGGTTTAATAAACCAGCAGAAAATATACGATAAGTCTTTATGCAGATTAAAAAAAACCCTCAGCTTCATCTTAAATCATCAACCTCCTTCAACCATAAATCTCCACTTACTCCATTAACTAAGTTAAGTAGGATTAACCAACAACTTTCCCAATATGTATCCATAACAGGGAAGCAGCAGCCAATACATCCGTCACCTATCACACTGTGCACTGCTCACATCACTTATTTCATCACTTATAACCTGTTTCCTCCAGGCTGTTTTAGCTTCACCCCGTTGCTCCAAGCAATAAACCTTAAGAATCACATGAGCGTGACATTTAGTAAAGGCAGAAGAGCTGCAACCCTCCCCCTTAACGGGTTGACATCAGGTGACATTTCTAGAGCTCTGATGGCAGTGTGGGTTTTAATTTTTGGGGGAATGCGGTGTTCTTTTGCACATCAAGAAGCTCACTACCATAAACTGTTATGCATCTACATTTATGTTAAACTCACGGTTTTTCATAATGTGTGTGTATTTCAGTGTGTCCTGGAGACGTCCAGCAGCTGTTGGTGAGTAAAGAAGAGATTCCCCCTGAGCGGCAGGAGTGGAGCCCCAGCCTGGACCAGGAGGACCCACCAGAGCCCCCACACATTAAAGAGGAACAGGAGGAGCTCTGGACCAGTCAGGAGGGTGAGCAGCTTCAAGGGCTGGAGGAGGCCGATATCACCAAGTTCACATTCAGTCCTGTCCCTGTGAAGAGTGAAGACGATGATGAAGAGAAACCTCAGACCTCACAGCTTCATCAAAACCAAAGTGAACCTCTAGCCAGCATCTCAACTGGACATATGATCCAGAAAGATCCAGACAGACAATTAGAACTAGTTAGTGATGACAAGGCTTCAAACTCCTCTGAACCCGAGACTGAAATCAGTGATGATGATTGTAAGGAGTCCGGAGAACCTCAGCCAGGTTTAATCTCTTTGAAAAATAATGTTCCTGCGAGTGATGTCAAATGTAACGCTGCCAAAAAATCATTCATCTGCTGTGAATGTGGTAGAAAATTTGGTCGCAAGGACAGTCTGCGGAGACACATGAGGTATCACACAGGAGAGAAACCATATAGTTGTTCGGTTTGTGGTAAAACGTTTTCCCAGAGGCCAAACTTAATTCGTCACATGAGATGTCACTCAGGGGAAAAGCCTTTCAGTTGCTCGTTTTGTGACACAAGTTTTGCTGTGCGTAGCGCTTTGGTAAACCACATGAGAATCCACACTGGGGAGAAACCATTTAGTTGCTTACATTGTGAGAAAAGCTTTACACAAAAGGGGGGTCTGAAAAAACACATGACCGTCCACACAGGAGAGAAACCATATAGTTGCCCGGTGTGTGATAAAAGTTTTTCTCAAAAGGCAAATCTGACATATCACTTCTCAGTACACACAGGACAGAAACAGTTTAGTTGCAGCATTTGTGACAAAAGATTCACTTGGCAGTCACAGGTCAAAAGCCATAAGTGTGTCGGTGAGAGCAGCATCAGTAACTGAAGCTGCTGAGCTGCTGGTTCAGCTGTAAATAAACACTGAAGCAACTGGGGAACTTTCTGCTCTGAATTTCTTACTTCCCACCACAGACAGTTCAGTCAGTTGAGGCAGGAACAACATGGACGTTCTTAGAATATTAAAATAAAACAAGAGGTCATAGTAGAAGTATTTAGAATATGATGATTTCTGTCCAGAGCTGATTAATGAAGTGTTGTATTGAAAGTGCTGACAGTACTATGGGACATTTATAGTACTACGGGGTGGGGGTGGGGGGTGTTACTGTCTCTGGACACAATGGATACATCCCAGCTCCTTTAATTGCATCATTTCCCTCACATATTTTCCTTATATAGTAGTTTCTTGCACTGAACACAGGAGGAGAGGCTAAATAATTTATGATTTAATAATATTTATGAATAATAATTTTCTGTACTGCTTTGCTACTATAGGTTTCCGATCGTCATGCCAATAAAGCTTATTTGATTTGAATTTGAAAACGAGGAAACATTTTTAGAGAAATGAAGCGTCCTTTCCTCTAAACCGCAACATGTGTTTCTGATGAGGACCACACAGCTGGATCACAGCTGAATCACAGCTGTCGATCAGCTTTAACTGCTGTGGGACAGAGTTTGTAATTGTTTATAGAAACGCTGTAGATACTAATAAGGGTGCAGTTATTACTGCCAGCAGAGCAGCGCTTTTTTTCTTGAAGTGTCTTTGTGTGTTTGAACATGTTTACACTGACTCACAAACGCCTGCACACTTTTTAAGAAATTTTTATTTGTATTATCCTGAGTTTGTCAAACCACAGTGTGTAAACAGACTTGAACCACATGAACCATTTCCTCTGGCACCAACACAAAATTATTCACCAGCACAAATGTTCTAGATAAAGCGTAAATAATGTAAACACATCTCACATCCACAGAAACTATTTCCACCCAAGGCACTAGAATGTTTTGAGTTCGCTGCTGCTTTATCAGACTGTCCTTTTCTTCTTCCCGGTAAAAAAGAAAAAATAACAACTAGTGAAGAGTACAATCTTTCCAATGAACAAAAAACGTTTTTATGGCTCTTTTGTCCAATCAGCGATACAGTGAACACAGAGCCACTATTTTTAACGAGATGGTTCTAGTTCTAAAACTAAAACCTATGTCGAACTTGAGCGTTTTCAGGTGGTTCACTTCTTTGTCCATGTAAGTATAAAATTGCAGTGATGATACGATGTGGTCTGAGATCATCCGTCCAATCACTAACTGGTTTCTGCAAAGGATGGTCCACATCTTCCCAGGGCAGAAATAAGAGTAACTGGAACGTTCACATCAGGTGAAAATTAGCCAGGTGGCTAAACCGGCACATTTTCAGAAATGTGTATTAACGCGCTCTGCCCCTGTATCTTTAACCTGTATAAATTAACAAATTAACATCAGGCACACATTAACAGACCAGCATACGAGTAGAGCCACCAGTCTGATTTTCAAGTCTACAATCAAGACAATGGACTGGTTGTTTGGAGTCGCACCTGTACGACTCGGACGTGAACACCGCTGCGCCGTGAGGTGCGGTGCACTTTTGCCTGTGCCTCAGCCGTGTCGGATAATTTGACGAATTGGCTCGACAGCTTGAATCGAATGGCCCTGAACGCCACATGCACACGGCGGCGAACGGCTGGCTCGCTGACATCAAATGCCTCTGCCACAACTCTGTAATCTGCACAGGTGGCTTGCTTCTCCAACGCGATGGAGCTCCAGAGAGGAGATGTGAAACTCCACTGAGGTGGTTTTTGATACTTTTAAATACTTTTCAAACTACTTTTTCCCCAATGTGAAGAATTAACATTCAACCTCGACGAATGGCATTTTTAATAGTGTTTAATCATTTATCTTCCTGTGTAGGTTTTTCAGATTAAGTTTTTTGGTACCGCCTGTGAACTTTTATTTTGAAGCTCAGCGACCAATCTGCCCCAGAACCTGTTTTCTTTACAGAGGCTAACTTGACGTAGAAACTATCATAGCAAGATGGTGCCTAGTCGGAGCATCCGCATCAGCAGAGTCCCGCTCTCTTCTTTAAGTGTCTCCGACATACGAACTGAATGAACCGCCCGAGCCTCGGTGTGTGTGTGGACGAACCGTCTGAATGGACTCGGCGCCGTTCGCCTTCTGTCTGAACGATCACATCTCCCGCTTCCCACAGAGCTACTGAGGTTAGCTTAGCATGTTAGCCGGAGGGAGACCGGCGGGGACGGAGCTCGGCGACACAGCGCAGGTCAGAGCGAGTGTTTGACGGAGTCCGCGGAGAAAAAGTTGCCGTCGTCGAGTGTCAATGTCTCAGGTCCAGATGCTGAGAGCGGCGGTGAAGCGGCGGACGACCGGCGAACGGCCATATTCTGGACTTCACGGTAAAAGACTCGACATGGTTAAACATTTCCGACTCTAATCGACCTCTTCTCTCATCCTGTGAAAACCAGGCGTCAACAGTCTTTTTACACCGATTCGTGACATTTCTGAACCGTTACCACGAGGAGCCCGACGGTTTAGTTACATTACCCCGTTGAAGCAAAGTAAAAGTATCCAGAGGGATTTCAGTCGTCGGTGCTGCTGCCACTGTCACGAGGAATTTCATGATGGTAATGGCGGGAAATTCCTCGGCAAAAAGAGGCCAAGTGCCGTTTTTCCAGGCTTGACGATGTATCCGGACGAAGTCTAGATTTTTGAGGCTGACACCGAGAGGAGCAGGTAATGACATCATGGGTGACATCAGCAAGATCTCGACGAGGCACCCTGGTGACCTGCGGGGTGAAGCACCGACCATGAACCATCGCAGGTCGCCACCCATGTCGCATCATCTCTATTACAAGCATGAGATGTCGCCAACAACATGTTAATAAACATATAACTTATTGATTGTTTAGGTTCCCTTTATTTTTAGTTATTGAAGAACGTGACCAGATTCTGTTTCTAAATCAACATTGGGGCTGACACAAGAACCATAGAACACTTGTTGGGGCTTCGTATATTGCAGATATAAGTTTTTTTCTTAAGAAAGCGCAGCGTTCGAGTATTGACTTGGACGTCGATTACCATGGCAACAGCAGAAGCTTCGATGCGTTCGGGTCAGCCTTGAATTCTTGTTTGTTTGATTAAGGGTTGAAACTGATACTGTGTGTCTGCCAAAGGCCGGTAATTAGCCAATACATCGTCCCAGGTGATTTCTCACTCGGGTTTTAGTCGACACGTTGTAAAAACAGGATTTTCCAGCACATTAGATTTGAAATGTAAAATCATTTCTCTCATTTACATAAAGCTCCTCTGGCTGTTTCGGTCTTTTGCTGGTACAGACAGTTATATTGGTCATAGATGAAACAATCATGGAAATCTTCAAACTCATCCTCTTGGCTTCTTGGAAATTTTAGGATAAAGCTGTGGTTTCAGTGTTGATATGAAAACTGTTTTCCACAATGTGTCTCTCTGTATTTCAGTGTGTCCTGCAGACGTCCAGCAGCTGTTGGTGAGGAAAGAGGTTTCCTCTGAGCAGCGGGAGTGGAGCCCCAGTCTGGACCAGGAGGACCCACCGGAGCCCCCACACATTAAAGAGGAACAGGAGGAACTCTGGACCGGTCAGGAGGGAGAGCAGCTTCAGGGGCTGGAGGAGGCCGATATCACCAAGTTCCCGTTCCTTCCAGTCCCCGTGAAGAGCGAAGACGATGATGAAGAGAAACCTCATTCCTCACAGCTTCATCAGACTCAGAAGGAGAAGAACAGAGAGGCAGAACCTCCATCCAGCAGCTCCGCTGAACACATGGAGACTGAAGCTGATGGAGAGGACTGTGGAGGACCAGAACCAGCCAGGAACTCAGATCCAGACAGACATTTACAACCAGATGCTGATGACAAGGCTTTAGACTCTTCTGAGACTGATGTTAGCGATGATGATTGGACCAAGACCAGGGAAACTCAGTCAGGCCTAAACTCTGTGAAAAACAAAGCACGTAATACTGATAAAGGCTCATTTACCTGCTCAGAATGTGGTAAAACCTTCGGCCACAAGACAAATCTGAAAAGACACGTGAAATGTCACACGGGAGAAAAACCATTCAGCTGCTCATTCTGTAATAAAAGTTTCAATCGGAGAGAACACTTGATTGCTCACATTCGATGTCATTCAGGAGAAAAACCTTTCAGCTGTACAGTTTGTAGCACAAGTTTCAGTCACAGTTGGTCATTGGATAAACACATGAGAGTCCACACTGGGGAGAAACCATTTTGTTGCTCACTTTGCAGTAAAAGGTTCAGGCAGCGCTCAGATCTGGTCGCACATTTTAGAATTCACACGGGAGAAAAACCTTTTTCCTGCTCAGTCTGTAACACTAGTTTCACCCAGCGTCACACTTTGGTTCAACACATGAGAACCCATACTGGAGTGAAACCTTTCGTTTGCTCAGTTTGTGGTAAGAGATTTTCACGAAAGGGACATATGACAAGACACATGACAGCTCACACTGGAGAGAAACCATTCAACTGCACTGTTTGTGACAAAAGATTCACCTGGCAGTCCCAGTTTAAAAGACACGAGTGTGCTGGTCAGAGCAGCGGCACTAAGTGAAGCTGCGGAGCCTCAATTTAACATTAAAGCAACTGAGAGTTTATTTACAGCTGTCTGATTCTTCCTGCTGATCTCGGTGTTAAAGGATTAAGGCAAGAAGAATGTATTGAGACAATAAATGGCCCATGAAAAAAAAGTTTTGATTTCCTGTGCTCTTTTGAATAGATTTGACCCTAAACACTAAATATATCTAAGTGTTTTGAATAATAAGGCACTGTGGCGTTTCAGTAGTGTTATATCTAAACGTTCATACCTTACAATCTGTGATGAATAGGTGTCTTTTAACTTTGATTCGCTTTTTGTGTCTTTTAAAGGAGCAGTTGTGATGTTTTAGGGAAATAAACATTTGCCTTCCTTCTGAAAGTGAGATAAGAATATTAATCTTATGTCTGCGTGTTAAAGCGCAGAGCTGGAGTCAGTGAGTGGTGATCTGAGCATCAAAACTACACCTCTGAAACTCACCAGTTAACACTTTTTCTGGGATTCTGTTAACTCTGGATGCCTTGGCTTCAGATTAGGCAGATAGTTCCTCCTATGACACCACGTAAACACATTTTATGTCAAATGAGAGAAAAAGCAACTTACTGATGAAAAGCATCATCACGTGGGTTATACAGCCTCCTCCTCACACAAGACAATGTCTGAACATCACACCGTTCTCCACAACTCAGCATCAACGTTGATCCATTTTTTCCCTTTTGCGTCTTTTGTTTTGCTGAATTATTTCACAACTATTATATTTTGAAATGTCAATCAAAATACAATTTTAGATGCAACTAAGGCAGAACAATGTTATATAATGGGTTAGATTGAGCAGCAGGTTTGCAGAGCAACGCCTTCAGAGTTCTGTCTGCGTCACACAGGATGCATTCAGGTGCAGTACTGAGCTGTAGGTCACCTGCGTTTTGGCAGAAGTAAGAGCCAAAAAACACAATCACAGTGTTTACACATGTAAAAAAAAACAAAAACGTAAAGCCTAAAAATACTTTTTATTTACAAAAACAGAGCAAGAGAAAAACACAAGCTGTTACACGGCCTGTGTAGACAGCTGGATGATTAAAATAGAAGCGTATGACTGACGACTGAGAAACTAACTCGGACACTTTCTGTGGCAATTTGTCGTCAGTCTCACTAAAGATGTTCAAGTCACCGAGCTGTTTGTATGTAGGATTCTTTTTTGAGTTTAATAAATTTGTGTAAATCCGTAGCCATCACACAGCAGCTGATTAATAACTGATCAATAGTAGCCACAAAATTAAAATAAAAGTTTTTCAGCTAATTATACAATAAACATTTTACTCATATGGACAAATGTAAGCATAACAGTTTTTTATCACAGAGCTGTGACAGAAAAAGAAGTTTCAATTTAGTTGTCAAAGTAAAATGACATTTGGTTTCGTCAGTCGTCAGTCATTGTGCGTCAAGAGAACCACTCCACTTGGTGTTCTGTCAGTCTCAAGCACACGAGCTGGATGAGACGAGGGGCAGATTTTTTGGAATAAAGCCTAACGTTCGGTTGGTGGAAACATCCCACAAGATACAAAAGTAGCCCAAAATAAGCAGTGGAGACAAAAGCGCAACGAAGTCGAGTTGCAGGTTGTCAAGTTCCTTTAGTGAAAAAGACCAACAGGTAACGTTTCCATTACGCTTTCAACACGACACGTCTGAACTGGATGCTGACACACTAACGTAAAGGCTATGGCACCTCAACGTGAAATACAGAGAGATTAAACACACATCTTGTTCGGCTTATTGAAAGTACTCTAGAACTCTACCACTCAATTATCCTCTCCTGTGAACAGACAAAATACAACTCAGTTTAATAAACAAGTGAAAACAGGGTCAGCTCAAAGTGCGAGCAGGAAAAAAGAGATGAATAAATAAAATAAAAAACTAAAGATTAATTTAATACTCAGTCAAGTTTAATCTATACCAGCTGTATGCACAGCATTATCAACATCCAACAAACACTTTACATACAGCGAAAACCAGACACGTGGTAATGTCAAGTCATTTTATGATTGTGCACTCTCACGTTATAAAACAGAATTGTCTAATACCTGCTGATGAAACTGGTGACAGAATGTCTTGGGTTTTTTTTTCCAGTTTCCTTGTTCACTTGATATGAAGAATCGTTACCAGAAATCAATAAGAACCAGGATCAGAATCAGAATTATTAATTCTACATAATCACCAACTCAATGTGAGGCCACTGCTGTTTGACAACAAGCAGGACAAGAACAATGACAATCCTACTCTGATGTTCTTATTTCAAACATGTCTGCTGCTTCTGTGTTTCATCACCGCTGAAGATTTCATCTGAACCTGCAGCTCTTCTGCTGCTGGTTTTGAAAATACACTTATGACTGTTGGCACATGACTGTCTGGTGAATCTTTTGTCACAAACACTGCACCTGAATGGTCTCTCCTCTGTGTGAAGAGACATGTGATGTTTTAGAGTTAGTTTATGTGTAAAACTTTTACCACACACTGAACAGCTGAAGGGTTTCTCCCCTGTGTGGATTCTCATGTGTATCATAGCGTGGTCACTCCGTATGAAATGTTTCTTACAAAATGAGCAGCTGAAAGGTTTTTCTCCGGAATGACATCTCATGTGACGGACTAAGTTTTCCTTGCGAGGGAATCTTTTACCACAAACTGAGCAACTGAATGGTTTCTCTCCTGTGTGAATTCTCATGTGTATCTGCAAATGTCCCTTGTGGCGAAATCTTCTAGCACATTCAGAGCAGCTAAATGGTATTTTTCAAAAAGTCTGAAGTCTTGTCATCAGCATCTGGTTGTAAATGGCTGTCTGGATCTGAGTTCCTGGCTGGTTCTGGTCCTCCACAGTCCTCTCCATCAGCTTCGCTCTCCATCTGTTCAGTGGAGCAGCTGGCTGGAGGCTCTGCCTCTCTGTTCTCCTCAGTCTGGTTTTGATGAAGCTGTGAGGAATGAGGTTTTTCTTCATCATCGTCTTCGCTCTTCACGGGGACAGGAAGAAACGGGAACTTGGTGATATCGGCCTCCTCCAGCCCCTGAAGCTGCTCTCCCTCCTGACCGGTCCAGAGCTCCTCCTGTTCAACCTTAATGTGTGGGGGCTCTGGTGGGTCCTCCTGGTCTAGACTGGGGCTCCACTCCTGCTGCTCTTCTTTACTCCCCAACAGCTGCCGGACGTCTGCAGGACACACTGAAATACAGAGAGACACATTGTGGAAAACTGACTGACACTACCGATACCACAACTTTAATTAAGAATCGAGGAAAATTTACAAGCTTGTTGTATAAGTATCTTTAATATATTTCTTTGAAATAATAAATCTGTTAAGTTTCAAATGTGTTTTTCATTAAACAATAATAATAATAATAATATTAATAACAACAACAACGACGACAACAACCTGTACCTATAGAGCAACTTTCATGTTCCAAGTTACAAAGTGCTTCATGAGGCAGCAAAACAAAAACAGACAAGTGATAAAATCAAAAGATTTTAAAAGGGGAAAGACAGATATTATTTCATGTATAAAACCAATTCAGTGAAAGGAGATAAAAGACAGTTCAAAGAAGTTTAAAACTCAAGTAAAATCAGGAAAAGCCGATAAAAGTCCGTCTTGAGACGGGACTTCAGGGAAATTACTGAGTCAGCCGACCTGATTTCTCTGGGTCTCTGTTTTGCTTGAATTCAGCTGAAGAAAATTTTTAGAGATCCAGTTTTTAACATCACAACTGCAGGAACTAAATGAGCTCAGTATTCAAGGGTCTGTAGGTCTGATGGGCAGGTACATCTGTGTATCATCAGCATAGCAGTGGAAAGAGACACCATGTCTACGAGTAATGTGTCCAAGGGGAAGCATGTATAGAGAAAATAAAACTGGTCCTAAAACAGACCCCTGAGGCACACCACACTGAAAATGAAGAGAACTAGTTATTCACAGACACACAGAACCTCCTATTTGACAGATAAGATGAAAACCAAGCCCACAGCTGCACCAGCTATCCCCACCCAGTACCTCAGTCTGTCTAACAGGATTCTGTGATCGATTGTGTCAAAGGCTGCGCTAAGGTTCAGGAGTACGAGGACTGAGCACATCCCATCGTCACCAGCCGTTACAAGGTCGTTGATGACCGTGAGCAGGGTGGCCTCAGTGCTGCGACACTTCCAGAAACCAGACTGAAACTTTTCAAAAAATACTGTTGTTTTCCAGTGCAGACAGAAGTTGCTTGGACACTACTTTTTCTAAAATTTCTATATAAAAGGCAACTTGAAAATCGCTCTATCACCAGCATTTTTAAAATAATCAGGGACACAACCATTACACAAGAGGTTGTTAAAAACAGAAAGCAAACAGAGCCCAACGGATTCCATTACTTCATGCAAATACTTTGTAGATATATACCAGGAGGTCTGGAAGACACTCTCATATTTGATACCATTCATTATATGAGAGTAAACAGGTTTAAAGGTTCACATGAAAAGTTGGCCACTATGGTTGCAGAGGTCATGACCAAAAATAGGGTCATAGGTCAGAAAAGACTGAGAAACAGAGCTGTAGGTTAATTTGATCAGTTTGTCAAAACAAGGAGCGCAGGTCAAACCAACTACCATTTTCTGTTCATACAGTTTGTGCATAGTCCAGAATCCCAGTAAACCTTTGAGTAAACTTTCTGTCAGTAAATGTGTTGTTAATATAATGAGATAAAAATGAAACACAGAATCAAAGGCACCTGTGCTACAGGGCTCTTTGGAGGTGGAGGTCCTTTCCCCTCCAGAAACAGACACTAGTGTGGCGGAGGACCACGGTGGTCCCGAGCCGGATCAGTTCGAGCCATTGGCTCCAGACCCGGTAAGGCCCAAAGCTGGAGCCCTCTCTCTCAAATGTACATGGTAGGGTGTTGCTATTGAGGGACCTGCTGAGGGTCTGAGGGGTAAGACTGCAGTCAGGTGGAGCTGCTACAGCCGTCAGCGTTGGCCTCGAGAGGTTCACCATGATTTAAAATAGTAGATGCCGTGTTGAGTCATTTTCAACCGATGAAATGCTGATTTTTTATAACTTTGGTAACAAATGTAAACATCAACAACTGAACTGATGTGTTTCATCACAGTAGAGTCACGTCAGTTAGTTCACGGCTCAAACAAGCAGCAGTGCCCCTTCAAACAGTTCAGTTTCTAACCAGATGGCTGCAGATCATGTTCACGTCGGTCGTTTTGTGGATTAATCAACTAATCGTTTCAGCCCCAGATCTCGGTCGAGACCGAGCGTGAACCGCGAGGGAAGCGAGGAGAACCAACCTGCTCCGCGTAACCGAAGCTGAGGCTTGAAAACAGCGTCCGGTAGTTTCGGTTGCCTCCGGTTCTCCCGCTTTGAACGAGAAGGTTCCTCCTCGTACTCCGCTACGGTTCTTTCGAACAGCCCGAACATCTCCTCGGCGGCCGCGGTCAGTCGCCGCTTCACCGCCGCTCTCAGCATGTGAGTGAGTTACATCTTTTTCATCACTATTCATCTGAATCATCTGATTCTTGTGGAAATCAGGAGGATTAGTGTGAAGTAGAAAACGTTTTAGTTAATGAGTCCCTGCATTCTTTAAATAACACGAAAAGCTCAGTAATTACTGACAAACCTGCCTTTCACTGTTGAAATTATTAAATTTGTTCAAACAAGCAGTTTTTTGAGTGTCTCGAGAAGCTGTCAAGTTGTCAGAGCGTGTAAAGTCTCGTGACTCTACGGGTCTTTCGAAGACCCCGGACATCTCACAGATTTACCCACAAACCGGACTCGCTCTCTGAATTCAGGACGTCACCCGACGCTTGTAGCAAAGAAAATACCTTCCGGGTTGCACTTCCTCTCGCCTGTCAAAATAAAATAACTATTCTGAAACGTTTACATTTCAACCAGAAAAAACGAACTCGTTAATAAATGACATCGTAATCGATTAAATACTAACCAACATCCAGCTGTCCTGCTGCTGAGCTACAAGAGAGGAGCCAACATTATTACGTTATTATTAATCATTGGTCCAAAACCGGAGATTGAGTCCTGTGTAGACAGGACTCAGAGCCACCAGAGCAACTTTGACTCCTGCTATTTTAGCGACATGTTTAACTGTGGCTCAGTCACAGGATCTACTCACCTGATGAGCCAGGTCTTTGGGTCTTAATACTGACATACGCCAGCCGCACTTTTATTTTCGACGCTCGTCCCCGGAAGTAGTTGTTCGTGTTCTGACACAGTCTCTCTGCTGAACCTCTACAAAGTGGCGTCCGTTAAGCAGGACTGATAAAGGACTTATGGGGATGTTACAAAATGTAATTAGATTATTCTACAAGCTTTATTAAAATGACATAGAAAGGCTTCAGCACTGGTACTGACAGTAGTCCACTATATTGGATATTCAGTGGATCACTAATAGAAAGACTGTGAGTAGAGCTGCACATTATTATTACTGTTCTTTTAACCACTGATTAATCTCCCAACTACTTGGACCATTAGGTAATTTCTAGTTTGGTCTCTAAAATGTCTGAAACATCACAAGTTCCCAGGCTCCAAGGTCATGTCTGGAAATTGCTTGTTTTGTCTGAATAACAGTCCAGAACCCAAAGATATTTAGTTTACAGCTGTGTGAGGCAAACAAAAGCAGCAGGTTATTTTTTTGAAAAATAACACACACGGTAACGTGGAGCTGTAGATGTTCAAGTTTCTGAACTGTATGTCTGTGTTTCAGATATACCCTCCAACAACAAAAAATGGATTATTAGTTTAGAAGAGGTTTCCGCTGAGCAGCAGGAGTGGAGCCCCAGTCTGGACCAGGAGGACCCACCGGAGCCCCCACACATTAAAGAGGAACCGGAGGAGCTCTGGACCGGTCAGGAGGGAGAGCAGCTTCAGGGGCTGGAGGAGGCCGATAACACCAAGTTCCCGTTCCTTCCTGTCCCAGTGAAGAGCGAAGACGATGATGAAGAGAAACCTCAGTCCTCACAGCTTCATCAAAACCAGATGGAGGAGAACAGAGAGGCAGAGCCTCCTGCCAGCAGCTCCACTGAACAGATGGAGAGTGAAGCTGATGGAGAGGACTGTGGAGGACCAGAACCAGCCAGGAACTCAGATCCAGAGGGACATTTACAACCAGATGGTGACAAGACTTCAGACTCTTCTGAACCCGATACTGATGACAGTGAAGACTGGAAGGAGACCAGGGAACGTCAGTCAGGGTTAAACGCTGGGCAAATAAATCCATGTCGGAAAGAAGATTCTGTCAGTAGTGTGGTCTGGTATAGTAGCAGCAAACCCTTTAGTACTTCAAGTGTGGTAAAGAGTTCGGGCATAAGAGGTCTGTGCAGAGACACATGATGTCTCATGAGGATGAAAAGCCTCTAAGCTGTTCTGTTTGTGAAAAACATTTCAGATGCAGTTCAGAGCTGGTGAAACACACCAGGATCCATACTGGAGAGAAACCATTCAGTTGCTCAGTTTGTGGCAACACATTTTCTAGGAGGGAAAGCTTAATTCGTCACATGAGATGTCACACAGGAGAAAAACCATTCAGCTGTTCATTTTGTCTAAAGCGTATTAGATGCAATCAGTACATCGTGACACACATGAGAACCCACACCGGGGAGAAACCGTTTGACTGCTCCTTCTGTGGCAAAGGTTTTTGTTCCAAATCAAAGTTGACACAACACATGAGAGTCCATACTGGAGAGAAACCGTACGCCTGCTCAGTTTGTGGTAAAAGATTCTTAGTTAAAGCAACTCTGACAGAACATATGAAAGGCCACACAGGAGAGAAACTGTTCAGTTGTAACGTGTGCAGTAAAGGTTTTAGATTTCACTCACAAATCAAAAACCATACATGTGCTGTTGGGAGCAGTAAATGAAGCTGCACAGCACTGGTCGAGCTGAATGGTTCAACAAACACAGAACTTGAGACACATCATAAATGTTCACAGTTCAGGAGAAAAAACAAAGGTGTCTGCTATTGGCTTTATCAAGAATCTCAGAGGAGGAAATCAGTCCTAACTGCCCAAAGTTTTTCAGATGTAGCTCTTCTTTTAGCAGTAAAAAGTAAAAGCATTTGATCAGATTTCTTGATAAGGAAGTTACTTTAATCTCACTCAAGATTTCGAAGAGCTGCACAGGTGTCAAATTGTTGTATCTTTTTTTTTCTTTCAGCCTACTATGCAAAGTCCATGTTGGTAAATATAATTTTAAGAGTTAATGTATTTATTTATTTATTTTTTATAATATTTGGGTAACTGACCCACCCAGGTTTTCGTCTATGCACTTAAAACCTACACAAGTGGTGGTGATTTCTGCATTAACATTTTTCCACTGCAAACTGAAGAAACAGAAAAACAGTGTAATCAAGATTCCTACATTGTGGTAGGTCAGTTTAGGAAGCTTTATTAGTGACTTTAAGTCATGGTCTGAGGTAAGACCGGTTCCAGACCTCTGAAACCCTTTAGAGAGATGGACCCAGATCTGAATATCAGCAATTCTGTTACTGCAGCTGTTTAAAATTTTGAGCCTTTTCTCATTCAGTCTTTACCTGTGGATGAGTAGAATTTTCAGGTTATTTTTTGTACTTTTTTCCCCCTGGCATCAGGTTATTTGGATCAGTCTGTCAGGCCTTTAAAGTGTTGAAACGACTAATGGGTGAAAAACTGTAAGACATCATTGGTGATGTTACTTTCATTTCAGCTCTTTATTGTCATAAATCTGTGACTCCTGTGAACTTTTACAGATACAGTTCTGTGATTATTTTATTCTTTTAATAAATACGTGTCCATACTGGAGACACAGTGACATAAAACATATTTTGTCTGGTCTTGTTTTTTGCAGTTAGTTCAATAAACAACCTCATAGTCTCAGTTTTTAATTTTCTGACAACCCTGCTCTGTTTTAGGTTTTATTAAGACTAAATAAATGATAATTATATTAGACAGATTATGAAAGTGCAGATAATACAAGTGTTGGCAGATTTATGTCCATTGTGCTACGTGGCAACAAAACAAACTGTATCAAGGCTTTTAAAGTGAATATTAAAGTACAGATTCTAACATCTTCCACAAAGACACTGAATCAAACATAAGTTTTAGGGCCAGTGGCTGCAGACAGGAGCGCTCAAACTACAAACCACTTTAAACACTGCATATTTATTACTGACTAATTCTTATTGTTTCCACACTCATTTATCAAAGCCGTCTGTTTTATTGTTACAGATACTCAGTTCACTTTATTCGGTTATTTCCAGAAACATAGTTCACAACAAAATATAGTGATTAATAGTAATAATAATAATAATAATAATAGAAAAAAGTTAAAGATATAAAATGGATATTTGCAAGCATCAAAAACTACCGTACATACATACTATAGCCCAAACTGGCTCTATTGTTTTCTAATGCCACTAGTGGTGATGTCAGAAAGTAGTTCTGAAAAGTCTGAAATTGTGAAATAATATGTGTATTGATCTTAGGAACTAGGAAGAATATATTGTCCAGACACACAAAACAAGATGACATCAACTAGTCTGCAAAGAAATGAACCATTAGAAGCTGCAAATTTCCAGAACCCAAAGAAAAACAACAGGCTTCACACAGAGACAAAAGACCTTGAACAAATATCTACCTATGCAGTAAAACACTGAACGTCACATTTTAGCCGGTGAAAACTATGAAAACTTGGCTATTTTCAAAAAAAAAAAAAAAATTAAACGATGAAGGAGTTATATGACATTTTCCACATTTATATATCTGCAATGAATATTAGCACTTGACCATAAAAAATTTCCCTGAAATTGAAAAAATCCTTTTTGGGAAAATATCCTAAAATGTGGCTTTTTCACTTTTGCACCTGCTTCAAGGACTGGAGTTTCCCAAGTTCCTATTCAGTCCTGTCCCTGTGAAGACCGAAGATGATGATGATGAAGAGAAACCTCAGTCCTCAAAGCTTCATCAAAACCAGACTGAGAACAGAGATTCTGTGGGAGGAGTGGGCTGTGGAGGACCAGAACCAGCCAGGAACTCAGACCCAGATGGACATTTACAACCAGATGCTGATGACAAGACTTCAGACTCTACTGAACCTGGGATTTGAGACAGTGATTATTGGAAGGAGAGCAGTGAATCTGATTCAAGTGTCAACTATGGCAAGAAACCGGAAACCGAAACGGTGAAATGCTCAACAGCCAAAATCACATCAGATACTTAGTGATGAATCAAAATTTGTGTATGTGTCAAATAGTTCAATGAGGCAACTCGAAACGAGTCTCTTTGGCACATTGTGGTGATTCTATACATCACTGCTCCTTTGACGGATCTGAAGAGTTCTCTGATTGGGCGTTAAAACCAGGTTCAGTCCAGATCATGAATGCGACTAACAAACGTGTTGTATTTACAAGATGCGTGAACCATTATGCACAGATGATTAACACGGCAGAAACATGAAAACATATTAATGACTATCTTAACATTTGACAAAAAAGAAAAGGATCTATTTTAATAACTAAAAGCAGGAGCCAGTGTTACAATCATTTTCACAGCTGCTGCGAGAAAAAAGGCAATTTTCAGGTCAATTCAGTTTTATATAGTATAGTTTTTATACCGGCAAATCATAACACACATCATCTCAAGGCACTTTACAGAGTGATAAGAGACCTGACAGTGTTATAGAGAGAAACCCAACAGTTCCACCACGAGCAAGAACCTGGTGACAGTGGAGAGGAATCACTCCTTTAACAGGAAGAAACCTCAGACAGAACCAGACTCAGGGCGGGGGCCATCTGCCTCGACCGGTCGGGTTGAGAGGAGAGAAACGGGGGACGGGGGGGAGACTAGGAACAACTGTAGACACTGTTGTATTCAATACACTGGATATGAAGAAGGAAAACTTAAACTACTCATGTATTGACTGATTCATTTTTATAATGAAAGGCTAATTTCTGAATTTAAAGTTTTCGACATTTATTCTGGTGCAGCAGCTGCAGCTGAAAATGTGGGTTAGTTTATGGAGACGCTGCAGCCTGGAGTTTGGCAGAGTTTCAAACGGCACAGCAGGCACAATATAGCATTTTTCAACACTTATGGGTCACAAGCTCAAGTCTTTTCAGCTTTTTACTTTTAAGACAAAGGTCAGGTTGAGTCCTCAGACATTCGAGCCTCAAGTAAGTCTCACAGCAGACAAGTCCAAGTCGACACTATTTTTGCAACTTGAGTCCAAATCTCAAGTCCACAGCTCTGGTCGTGTCTACATAAAATCAGAAAATGGGAACAAGACAGTAGTTGGTAGGATTTTTCCCTTGATAATAATTACGTGTCACCCTCAAGTCAATTTTTAGCAGATTCTTTCACACTGTTAAAACGTTATTTTAATGACTAGTTTTGTTGCTACTTGAGTTCTTATTATCAAGTTTTTAAAAAGCACCGTTTTTGGCTACTCTCCTCTAGTTTAATGTTATTACTGTTATGAAAAAGAAGTTTTCACAGTCAAGACAACTTAGAATCTCTTCATAAGCAGGAACCTTTAGCTGAACAGGAGTAAAGAGCATAATTTTTACAGCTCCACTCAACTACTGGCTTCATCTGTGTTAATGCGCTCGCCCCCCCCCACGCTGCCTGCCTGAAGTGCGGATGCTGTACAGGTTTATGACAACAGCTGTGCCAGGTGCCATCATAGACAGAGTGAAACACGGAAAGTTGTCTTCTTCACTTCACTGCCAGTCTGCTCCTCTGCTGAGAGTTAAACCAGTGTTCAGTCTCCTCCTGCTGCCTGTCATCACCTCACTGGGTTTTAATGAAGCTCAGTTCTATTTCTATTCGTCCAGCAACTGAATGAGTATGAAATACTGATTTAACTATTACATGTAAACTGACAGTCTTTGAGAAGTTCCTGCGCCGATCGACACGAATCCAGGCTAATGAAACCAGCCGCACTGTGTGTTCAGAAACACTGACCGCAGAAAAAGAGATGACTGAAGGTCGTCCTCTTCACTTGACTGTCACACAGTCTCTGGCCTGACTCGGCGGATGTAGCCTGTGGGTGTCACCTCCCAAATGCCGCGCATTTCACGCAACATTCTCCTGCCCCGCCGCTGTCTGCACGTTACCGTCTTCAAAACCCCCTCGCTGTAGGAAACATCAGCAACCTCCGCCACATCTTTCCACTCTGGCAGCAGCATTCGCCAGTGACATCGACCAATCACTATTTTTACTAAATTTTAGCTTTAAGGTTTCTAACGATAAAAAAATAACCCTGCCTAAGATTCTTATTTCATGTCAGTGACAACTGCCAAAAATGAACTTCCAACACAAATATCTAAAGAAACATATATGCAAATGTTGAGTTTAGAATTTTATTTTATTAAAATATGAATCATATGAATCATATGAATCCATGAAAAATCATGTTACATTTCATAGTAGTTTTTTGTTTATTTCTAAGTAAAATTCTAAAATGTTGATAAAACGGCACAATTCAGCCTCTGCTGTAAGTTCACAATTAATTCACAACATTTATATACAGCACAACACAGTAAGTCCTGAGTGGCATGAAGGAGAAAAGTCCGATCATTTAAAAAAAAAAACATGATGCTCATTAAACATGTTATGGATGAATGCCTGATATGAAGACTGTCTTTCAAAATAAAGTTTATCTTGTAAATTATTCCCAGCCCAAGGTCCTCAGTTAGAAAACTCAGCTCTTCCAGGTTAAGAAAAGACTCTGTGGACGCTGAAGTTAACATCTAGATGGTCCAGTTTGACAGTGGTTAGAAACAGGATAAAGCTTTTCACAGAGGTAGATAGGCAGTTTATCAAAAAGCGTTACAGACGAAAAAGTTTCATGTTTCGACTTTTAGTTTTATTGTCATCTGCAGAGGAACCACCAGGAATCATATCCATCTTCCTCTGTGTTGTTAGTGAGGTTGATCAAGTTAACATGTATAAGTTACAGTGAAGAATACATGAGACAATTTCTAGATGTGAAGGGAAAAAGTTCTTAATTGAGACCAACCACATGTTTCATCATCCCATTGTATGTGATTTGAGGCACTGCGATATTAACTAAACCGGTAGCCAATTAGAGGCCGGGTTTCTGATATTTGCCAGGGGCGTGGTTGACACGAACAAATAAAGGCTCCGGTCTCGATTTGAGGAAATACAGTAATAATAATAATAATAATTTGGGTTTTTGCTTTTTAACTGTAATCAAAAGCACAATCTTGTCTTTATCTAATTAATTGTAAGAATCTCAAATCGAAGTCTTCCTGTTGCTTTAATGTTGCAACACATTTCTGAAACGCAGCCCAACCAGCAGCTCTATGACTTCACTGACTGTCACTGCTCTAAAATACCTTTCTGAGCCACTGAATGAATCTTCTGCCACAAACCCTGCACATGATTCATTTCTCCCCCGGGTGAGGTGGTAGGTGGCTTTTCAGATTTCTATTTCGAGCAACTACCCGGTTTTCCCCCAGTATTTATTTTCATGTGAGGACTCACCAAGACATTGATGATATTTGAGCTCTGTATACCAAGCAAAGCCTTGGTCACAGACATTGCAATTGTACTGTTTTTCCACAGTGTGGACAATCATGTGAGATTGCATACTTGCCTTGTGTGCATATTTTTTACCACAAACTGGGCAAACGAATGGTTTCTCTCCTGTATGAGTTCTCATATGTATCTTCAGATGGGACTTGTAAAGACATTTCTGACCACAAACAGAACAAAAAAATGGTCTCTCTACTGTGTGCTGTCTCATGTGGGTCTTCATATGGCAAATGTAGAGAAATCTTTTACCACACTCAGAGCAGCTGAATGGTTCCCTGAGAGAACTATATCTCACGTCATTATCAGAGACTTCATTATTTTTCAAAGAGTTTATACATAATTGAGGTTTCCTGCTCTCTTTCCAAAAATCACTGTCAACACTGTCATCACTCTCAGGTTCAAGGGACTCTGAAGCCTTTACATCAGAGCAGCTAAAAGGGTTCTTTCCAGATTCACATCCCACATCACTTTCAGCAATTTCGTTATTTGTTAACGAGTCTAAATCTGACTGATGTTGCCTGCTCTCTTTCCAAAAGTCACTGTCATCAGTATCGGGTTCAGAAGAGTCTGAAGCCTTGTCGTCAGCATCTTGTTGTAAATGTCTGTCTGGATTTGAGTTCCTGGCTGGTTCTGGTCCTCCACAGTCCTCTCCATCAGCCTCTGTCTCCATCTGTTCAGTGGAGCTGCTGGATGGAGGCTCTGCCTCTTTGTTCTCCTCAGTCTGACTCTGATGAGGCTGTGAGGTCTGAGGTTTCTCTTCATCATCTTCACTCTTCATGCTGCCAGGATTGAATGGGAACTTGGTGATATCGGGCTCCAGACCTCCAACTTCCTCCTGTTCCTCTTTAATACGTGGGGGCTGTAACTCCTCCTGCTTTGCCTCCTTCTGTGCCCCTGTATGGAAAACCATATGTTGTTCCAGACCTTCTCTTTGTGTAAACTGTTTACCACAAAATGAGCAACTGAATAGTTCCTCTCCTCTATGAATTCTTATGTGGATCTTCAGAAGGTGATTGTTGAAAAATGTTTCACCACACTCAGAGCAGCTGAACTGTTGTCTGCCAATATTACGTGTTGTATCCCTCTGAGTGACTTCATTATGTTTCAGAGAGTTTAAACTTGATAGAGGTTTCCTGGTCTCTTTCCAAAAATCACTGTCAACACTGTCGTCACTCTGAGGGTTAAAAGACCCTGAAGCCTTGTCAGTATTGCATCCCATGTCACTTTCAAAGACTACATCTTTTATACAGTTTGAACCTAATTGACTTTGCCTAAACTTTTTCCAAAAGTCACTGTCATCAGTATCAGGTTCAGAAGAGTCTAAAGCCTTGTCATCAGCATCTGGTTGTAAATGTCTGTCTGGATCTGAGTTCCTGGCTGGTTCTTGTCCTCCACAGTCCTCTCCATCAGCTTCAGTCTCCATCTGTTCAGCGGAGCTGCTGGCTGGAGGCTCTGCCTCTCTGTTCTCCTCAGTCTGACTCTGATGAAGCTGTGAAGACTTATGAATGTACTTCTGGTGATTGAGCTCATAATTGCAAATGAATCCTCTGTCACAAACACTGCAGCTGCTGATTGTCTCCTTTGCGTGGACTTCCATATGTTTTGTCAGATATCTTCTCCAAGCAAATTCTTTACCACAAATTGAGCAACTAAATTGTGTTTGTCTAGTATGGATTCTCATGTGTTGAATTAATGACTCTCTGTCACTAAAACCTGTGTTACAAACTGAACAGCAGAGAGACTTTTCCCCTGTGTGACATGTCATGTGAAAACTTAAACTGTCACGCTTGGCAAATCTGTCACCACACACTGAGCAACTAAATGGTTTCTCTCCTTTGTGAATTCTCAAGTGTACCTGCAGATGGTGTTTACGGCTAAATCCTTTACCACACTGAGAGCAGCTAAACAGTTTGTTAGCAGTAATCTTTTCCTCAATTTGGCTTTGATGAAGCTGTGACAACGCACCAACACACTTGTGACTAATGTACTCTGACTCCATTGTGAATCTTTTCTCACATATAATGCAACTGAGTAGTTTCTCTCCTGTGTGAACAGATATGTGTCTTGTCAGAAATCCTCCTGTCGCAAATCTTTTCCCACAAAAGAAGCAACTAAAGGGTTTCTCTCCCGTGTGACACTGCGTGTGTGTTGGCAGCGTGTGACTGACTTCAGGTCTTTTATGACACTCATAGGAGATGAATGGTTTCTTGTCAGTATTACATCCTGCATCACGTACAGAGATGTCTTCATTTTTTGTATCTTTTAAACATGATTGTCTTTGCCTCTTCTGTTTGCCAAAATCCCTGTCGACACTTTCATCATCCTTGGGTTCAGCATTAGCTTTGTCATCAGAGCAGCTAACGGGTTTCTCTCCAGTATTACATCCATCATTTACAGAGACTTTTTTTTTCCTCTGATAAGTGAAGCCGGACTGATGTTGCCGGATATCTTTCCAAAAATCAATGTCGACACTGTCATAAGTTTCAATAGAGGGCTCTGGTTTTAAATGTCTATCTGGTTCTAAGTTCCTGGCTGGTCCTGATCCTCCACAGTGCTCTCCAGTGAGGCCAGTTTTGTTTTGCTGTGACTTGCCGGAACACTTGTGTTTTTTGATCTGAAAGTGCCAAAAGAATCTTCTACCACAGTCACTGCAGCTGAACGGTTTCACCCCTGAGTGGACTGCCATGTGTTGCATCATAATTCCCCTTTGTGTAAATTTTTTCCCACAAATTGAGCAACTGTAGGGTCTCTCTCCCGTATGGCTTCTCATGTGTATCTCCATTTGGGAGGTAAACTGCCGTTGTAGACCACAAACTGTGCAGGTAAGAAGTTTCTTTCCCTTGTGCATTCTCATGTGTATCTTCAGAAGGGAGTTGTTTGGAAATGTTTCATCACATTCGGAGCAGCTCAGTGGTTTCTTGTGTTTATTCCGGTGACGCTGTGATGATTCACCAACACACTTATGGACTCTGATCTGTGACGACCACCTGAATCTTTTGTTACAAACATTACAACTAAACGGTTTCATTCCTGTGTGGGTTAACATGTGGTATTTTAAAGGTCCTTTCTGTCTAAAATTTTTACCACAAACTGAGCAACTAAATGGTTTCTCTCCTGTGTGAATTTTCAAGTGGTAGTGCAGACCTACTTTTTGCGTAAACCTTTTACCACACAAAGAGCAACTAAAGGGCTTTTCTCCTGTATGAGTTCTCATGTGAATATTCAAATTTCCCCTTTGTGTACATGTTTTACCACATTTGGAGCAGCAAAATTTTCTGTTAGGATCCTCCCAGTCTTTATCATTGTCATCAATTTCAGGTTCAGGAAAGTCTGAAGCCTTGTTACGAGTGTCTGGTTGTGAATGCCTGTCTGCATCCGAGTTCCTCTCTGATTCTGATCCTCCACAGTCCTCTCCATCAGCACCTGTTTCTCTTTGAATAAGACAGAGCTCCTCCGGTTCCTCTTTAATGTGTGGGGGCTCTGGGTCCTTCTGGACCAGACTGGGGCTCCACTCCTGCTGCTCTGGGGGAATCTCTTCTTTACTCACCAACACCTGCTGGACACCTGCAGGACACACTGAAAAACACAAACACAATGGGAACCCTTGAGTTTATGTTTATGTATGTATTTTCATAAAATGCACTGTAGAAGTATAACTCTGTATATTATTACACATATATCTGCTAAAATACACAAGAGATGTCCAAAATTAATAATTGTAACATCTGGCAATAGGAGTATCCTCAGACAGTGCACTGAGATAACACAACTCCCTTGGTCATAAGCACAAGGTGACATGTTCGAATGATTTATTTTGTCCAATATCCAAAAACATTAAATTTATTAAAATTTAAGCCCAAGATAAGCAGCAAATTCGATTAACATGGAACCGCCAAATTTTAGGCACTTTTTGCTTGAAAAATACCTTAAATGTTTAATATAATATCACTAGTGATGGTTTCAACTACTCTGATAATTGTTTACTTGTTACTACTAGACAAAATTCAACCCTACTGAATTCTTGCCGTACTGAAGAGAAATACTCCAGATAGAGTGGCCAACGGAGTACCGGAGAAGAGTTGCTGTAACTTCCAAACTTGCACCATTTTTAGCCCCTGGATTCAACTGGCCAGCCGACCAGTCAGGCTATAAACCTAATTCAGCTCAGCCCCTCCACGTGCTCCCTGTAAACCAACATCAATTGTCTCCAGGGTCTGACTGATGTGGGATCACAAACACTATCTTAACTGCGTTTCAAATGGTTCCCTCTGCATCCGCCAACTTTATCAGCACGGACCACTCAGCCATCGGTCCTCACAGAACACTGTCGTAGGTGCCGTTCGGGCATGTTGTTACGTTCAAGGGGGGCACCAAGGTTTTCTTATCAGAAATAATCCATTTCTGTAAGTAATAACATCCCTAAACTGGCATAGTTACCTGATTCACAACATCCAACAGAAGTGTTTTGCTGCCTTGTCCTGCATTTGCTTGTAAACCGTACATTGTGTGCTCAGTGTGAGGGCTGTCGGGGAGCATGTCAAAGGTTTCAGTAAATCTTCCAGCAACATTTAGGAAGCTGCTGCACTTTCATAATCAAATTTCTCATAATCAACCCCCCCCCCCCAAAAGGATTTTGCCCTGCTGTTTTTCTGCCTGAATTCTGTTCCGGTGTTGCCATTAGCATACTAGCTGCCGGTTTTGCTAGCTTAATTGATTGACAGCTTAATTACTTTGTAGACGGAGCGACTTTATTATCCGTGTCGTTCATGCCAATGAAACTTATTCAATATGACG
Source organism: Xiphias gladius (assembly GCF_016859285.1). NCBI lineage: Eukaryota > Metazoa > Chordata > Actinopteri > Istiophoriformes > Xiphiidae > Xiphias > Xiphias gladius. Next base: position 25,903,848 of record NC_053423.1, read on the forward strand.
TAGTTGAGCTGCTAAACATATCTTGCTGTATGCCAGGGGAGTGTATATTATGCTGATAGTAATTCTGTAATGCTTTATTAGTGTATAGTTGAAATGTTTATTATTCTTCCCATTATGACAATCTCTTAATATTTAGGACTCTGTGGTAAACAAGAGAAGCCCAGATCTCAATACACCGTGTACCTAACAGCTATTGATATAACGGTCACATTTGTTCTAATTTAGATTTACATTTAACTCTTACGTTTATTTCAGACCACACACATATACCCCTACGACACCTGTGTGTTCAACTCGGTTTATGGAAATAAAAAACCTTCCTACAACAAAGGATTCTCTGAGCGGAATCATTTCCGTAGTGTACCAGCCGATACCAGTTTACTGAGGTTACACTTCCTCGACTAAACGCAGCATCATTTTTGGAGAATCTTTGCAGAGTGTTGGAGGTGTTGGGGAGAACGTTAAAAGTTTAATTCAATTTTTAAATTATTGTCTGTCGCTCAACTGAACTGCACACACCTACCATCATAAAGATGATGACGTCTGTCCCGGTATCCGAAGCAGTGTTGCCTTTTTAACTATATACATCCAAAATGCAGTTTTAAAACACTGGAAGGTAAAGCAGGACCTAGAGCCGACACCTTTTAGGTTCTTACAAGTTCAGGTTATGGGAAGGTTAGGTTCCCTTTGTGGAAAAGAGCCGTCAATGACCAGCAACACATCTTTGACATTTATCTGCCGCAATTTCTTGTTACTTTTTGAAACAACCTGCGGTGGGGCTGAGCAATTAATCGAAACCAACATCGCGACACCCTAACCGACCTAATGTCAGTCACATCAGTATGTTCAAGTATGTTATTGTTATTATTATTAGTAGTAGTTGAAGTAATTATCAATTTGTAGATAGTTGTTCTCATGTTAGGATTTTTTGTTTAAAATGGCAACTTTGTTGATTCAGAGTGCAAATATTTTCCAGATGAACAACTAGAGCATCAGCTAGTGATCTTCCTCATTATCAACTAATTTGCTGATTATTTTCTTGATTACGTTATTAATTTTTTGGGCTATAAAATGTCAGAATAGAGTGAAAATGCCTGATACAGTTTCAGATTTTTCCAGCTCTTTTGTTGATACTGGTTTTTAAACAAAGGCAGCTCTACCTTTAACAACTCTATTCGTATCAGACCATTGTATATAATGTTATAATATACAGTAAATTCTCATAGCAGATTACAGATCATTACAGAAACTCCACATTTAAAAATCAATTTCCTGTTTATGTGTAGATTTCTGTAAGCGTATATCATTAATATAAAACATAATAATTCTACTGACACAGTTCGCTCTGGCTGCATAATGAGCACTTTGACTTTCTTAAAAAAAATTATTTATGTTCAAATGTTGAGCCGAATTTAAAGACGACATTTTGTTGAAAACTGTGATCAAACATTCAGCGATTTTAAATCTGTTAATTTTCAGACCCTGGATCTGGTTGGAATAAATTCAGTAACCATGGCGACAGGTTTAACCGCGCTGGATTTGCTACTCTCTCCTCTTGAATGGTTTCCGAACCGAGGCAACGACAGCTGAGGATCATGGGTAGTGTAGTCTTTAGAACAGTTGAAAATCTGACTTCTCAGAATCAAAGGTGATTTGACTCAAACCGATGGTCAGAACAGAAACTTGTATGAACCGCGTGGTTCTGTTAAAAGATAAAACTTTGAATCTAGGACGGAAAAAAAACACTTCCAGGACCAACAATCACAAAAACCGCAAAGTCTTTGTTTTGCCTTGAGTTTATGTTTTCACAGAGAACGCGAAGCCCCAACAGTCGAATCGATCGATCTATCGATCGAATCGATCTATGTGACTCGCAGTAGAGAGTCTTAAGCTTCACAGCAGGAGCTAGCTGTGGCTAACGAGCGGCTGTCGATGGATGGTGCAGCCAATTTAGCTCAGCGCCGACTCCACTCAACGTTAGCAGAGCGATCGACACATTTCCAGCGGTAGAAGGGAAAACAAACCTGCTCCTCGCCGCTTTAAGTCGAGGTTAGAAACCATATCCAGCAGTCTTCTGTTGCGATCGATCTCCTTTTCATATTCGGATACTCTTCTCTCCAGATGTCCAAACAGATCTTTGCGAACCGCGGTCAGCAGCCGCCGTTTGAGTGAATCTTTCAGATCCTGAAACCGGGACATTTTCCACAGATCGTAGAGTCAAAGAAAACACAGCACGCTGGTGTTTTGTTTTGTTTTTTATCGGTATTTAGACCTGGCTGACATGTTTCCTCGGCTCCTGTAGCGACAGAACATCCATACAGGCTAGCAGCGGTCGGCCAGAATGAAGCCCCACGACCCGGAAACAAAACACAACCTCCGGTAACACTCCCGGCCTTCAGAATAAAAGTGGAGAGGGTTTTTTTTTGTTTGTTTGTTTGTTTGTTTTTTGTTTGTTTTTCCTAATGCACTTAAAAATTTGATAAGATAAAACAATATGACATGATGCCAAATGGGAAGATAGAAGTACATGTATGTATAAGAAAATATATTCTAATGTGGGCAATAGTGGAAACACTGAACCTGCCTATGAGAAACCTTTTCATCGGGCTCTATTAGGATTTAATTATTTAGATTGGATTAGATTATATTCAAATTTATTTTTATTGCACAGAGTACAAGTACCGAGACAGCAAAATGCAGTTTAACATCTAACCATAAATGCAAAAAGCGTTTAAGTGCATTAAGTAATATATATATATATATATATATATATATATATACATATACTACATATACATATACACACATATATGTATGTATATATATATGCACAAACAAACAGTATGGACAGTAAAAAATATACAGCATGTGCAGCAGTTTTGTATATGCAGATACGTACAGTAAAGACATCAGTATAAATATGAATCTCTATAGCGAAAATATATACAATATGGTAGTTGTAGTGCAGGAGACTGTCATGGTGTAAATCTGGTATTTGAAGTTAATATCAAAAAAGAATCAACTATATACAGAAATATATTAAACCCTGGATAAAGAACCTCAAAAAAAAAAAACAAATTGAGGAGCCCCCCCCCCCCCCCTTTATGAATTCTCAGTCGAATTAACCTTATTACGAGGTCAACAAAGTAATGTCATACTTTATTTGGCCCTGCAGGAAAACTAAAGTCGAAGCAGAGACATTATAGCTGCCAAAAGAACAAGTTAGGTGGGGGTTTACCACACATGGAAAACTACTCATTGTTGCTACAAGCCAGGATTATTTCTTCCTTGGTGAAGGAACATTCAGACTCTCTTTGGCTTGATACTGAGTCAGTGATCTGTAAACCTTTCTCTGCTGTAAACTTGTCGGGTAAACACCTGAGCCAATTATCAAACATTACCAAGAACAGCCCTTTGATAACCAATGTGTTGTGGACATGGAGAAAATTAAAGAACACATTCAAAAACACTCAACCACATTGATCATCTGTCAATGTCGTAAGACACTCGTAGATAATGGAACTGTCCCCACAGGGCACGGGATCAAATAAAAAGCAAATAAAAACACCACAATAACTAAACAAAGATTTCTGCCGTCTGACAAAGACGAAGGTAGAAGCTACATCTTACTGTGCCGACCCTTTAAACAGGACATATCCTATTTGACGTCAAGAGCACACATCAAGCATAAACATATAGTATCCTGAGCACTGTCATAATAAAACCTACCCAGCTCTACTGAATACAGATTTTTATATTTGTTCAGTAAATTCTTTCTAAACATTTTGAAAACTTGCTAAATGTGCTACATGTTTTCAGTTCCTTACCCCTTTAACTTGATATACAATTTTTTACAATTTTAACAAACCTTTCAGGTTATAATCGATCTTAACTCTATACATGATGTTGAAGTCAATCAAGTCTCTAAACATCAGTGTCTTTAATCCAGTAAACAGTGAGTTTGTTGCTTCATGGTAAACAGTTTTCTCTGCAATTATGAAAATTAGATTTGTATTTGTCTTATTCACATTTGCCCATACTTCCTCGCAGTAAGTTATATGTGGAACTATCAGGGAACAATTAAAATTCAAACTTAATAAGTAATGTGAGACCAAAGTGATCAAGAGAAACATATAATCAGTCACCAAAGAGGATTTTATTTTGAATCTTGTCCCCGGAAGTGATGGTAATAATATTCCTATCTTCACGATGCTAGTGGTGAGCGGAGTGAACCCGTTAGCTAAGTCCGAATAACAACGGAAGACCCGTCGATTGTTTCGGTTTCTAAACGGATCAGCGATGGAGCGACATCGTAAACTACTGGACGTGGTTTTCAAACCGGAAACGAAGCTGCGAGGAGAGGGTTTGTTCTTTTCTGCTGCCGGAAAAGTTCACTGCTCTGCTAATGTTGCTAAGCTAACGTTAGCTAAACAATTAATACTCTGACGGTGAAGAAACGTTTTTTTTGTCAGAAATACTTTTTTGGACGTTAGGAGCCTTTATAATTGTATGTTCATTATTTTGTTTGGTCTGTTTGTACGTTTAACGGACAGAACGGATACAGGGAGCAGTGGCAGCAGTTCTGAGTGGTTTGCATAAAATCTGAGTTTGAGGTGTAAAAGGCTTCAGGTTCAGTAAATTTGTCCTTTTTAGCCTCAGGCAGCTGCGAGTCTGAGGCTGTGTGAGAAAAATATTGTACCTTCCCTCCCTGAAAGAGCAAAGATGCACTTGAAAGGAAGAAAAACAAAACAAAAATTAAGCCTCAGTGGACAAAGTTGCCAGAGTGGTGGTGTTTTTTGTTTGCTTTGAGTTATTCATCATTTGGATTAACTTCTTGGAAAATTTCACTTTCATGGGCAGCGTATTGCTAGCACCAAAACATAAAACAAAACCAAACAGGAAAAAATAAATAAATCTCAGTTTCTTGTTTTTACAAGATTGTTTTCACATTATATCAAGAAATTGTTCATGTATTATGTTTACATACCAAATGATTCAGTTTTTACAAGAAACATTCTTTGTTGTAACGTCTCACTTTGAGTCGTTTTACCACAAAGCCAATCTCGTTACAACACAACTTTTCTCATTATAACTTGCATGATAAGTTGGTGTTAAAATGAGAACAAGGTCCATCATTGCCAGAAGAGGCAAAGTAGCCAACAGCATCTAGGTAACATGACTGATAAATATATATGTGAATGCACTATGGGAAAACAGCAGGTCTGAGATCAGTGTTCTTTACCCTCATTGTGTGTAGAGTGACATTCAACACTTAACACAGATAATTCCTTTGCGACATTTAGGGATAATGCCAAGGACAAAAGGTAAAGCAGAAGACCCTTAGACAGGTTTTTCAGACGCTCAAATATTGGAGGTACTGGTGATGAGGAGGAGGCCGTTAGCATTCGCGGCTCTACCGAGTCAACATTAGCCCGGCCTCGAGTCAAAGAAGCGAAGCTGATGAGCACCTTACCCTTGCTAATGCCCACTGGTGCACTGGCCACTGGGTACCCAGTGGGCCGGTGGACCGTAAGAAAATCCATAGTTCCAAGTTTTTACTGTCCCTGCCTGTGTGCCTGTTGTGGGACTGCGCTCACTGGCCAATCCCTGTACATATGTACAAAACCTCACGTTCAGAAAATAAAATAGTTAACTAATGTGTGAACCGTAGCACTCAGGAGTACGAAGGTGTATTTGTTCCACACAGGAGGTTGGATTAGTGAAATGGTCTTTGGACATATTTTTTATCAGCAGTAAACTGCACTTGTTGAAATAAACAGCATCTCTGTGTCTCCGTGGTGCTGGCGTCACAGCAGCAGCTACTTTTCAACTGTTTTCTAATTCTATTTATTCATATTCTTTTAAGATATTCTAATATTCTATTCTATTCTAATAAGAATATGAATAAATAAACGCTAAATCAAAAGCTTTATTACCGTTGTATGTGCTGTTTCTGTATACCTCTTTTATGTAAGCCAACTGATGCTATACTTTTAGGTGCAGCGTAACGGGTCATCAGTATCCATTTCGGGGCTCCGACTCAGCCGGATCACGCAGCGCGTGCTTGGCACCACTGTTTACAGAACGTAATCGTCCATCAGTGTGGATGCTTACATCGTTATCGCTACAGTTATCTTTCATGTGTGGGCGGCCCTTTACAGTCCAGTAAAAAAAAACTTCCCTCATAGAATACACATGTGGGTCCAGAGCGCGTGTAAAGGACTGGAACGTCCTCAATGAAGGTGGACCTCGATTGATTTCAGGGTCACAGGCTCTCGGTCGGAGGAGTGAGAACAAGGAGGAAGCATAAAATTAAAAGTGCACTGTTTCTTTGTCAGGGCGTAATATTTAAATGTGAGGTAGGAGGTAGCGTTTGAAAACGCTCCTACAGAGTCGCAATGTGCGAGGAGCAACTGGTACCAGAAGTATTTTCCCCAGTCTGACTTTCAGTTTCTCTTTTGCCGATATCCTTGATGTTCATTAACACAGAAACTCAGGACTTTCCTGGATAATGTAATGAGACTTCAGTTTCATGTTCTGACCAGCAGTTTGAATTATTTCGGCTTTACTTCAGAAAAATCAGGGTTTTTTCCATTAATTTTGATGGACGGCTCTAAAAGTGAATCAGAGCATGTAACAAAAATTCAGAACAGTTAATACCGTCACCATAGTGTTTATGTTCACAGGCCTTTACCCTTCACTTGTTATTAAAGAGCTAGATATTTTCTGACACAGTTATTCATCTTTTCTGCAGATCATTCAACCAGGAGGGGTTCAGACTAGGAAAACGATGTCTTCTCGCGGTCATGTGCGACTAAATATATCGATTCAACTGATTGTTTTCAAGATTAATTGCGTAATCAGATAAGAAGTGTTTTAAACTAGAGTAAATATGAGAGGTATAAGTAGTTGGAAAGTAAGAAATGGGCCCTGAAATGTACAGTAATAACTTTCGTAACCAGTGAATCAGTAGACTGGGCGACCAGTAATACCAGTATTTAGACAGAAAAACTGTGGTTTTGTATAAATGTCTCACTTTAACATAAATCGGTGTCATCAAGCTGGTTTTTATGGTTTTACATTAATAGATGTTTGTGGTTGTTTCAGCTTTACCTTTAGATATCCGAAAAGTGATTGTTGGTGAAGAAGAGCAGCAGGAGTGGAGCCCCAGTCTGGACCAGGAGGACCCACCAGAATCCCCACACATTAAAGAGGAACAGGACGAGCTCTGGACCAGTCAGGAGGGAGAGCAGCTTCGAGGACTGGATGTTCCCAAATTCGCATTCCTTCCTGTCCCTGTGAAGACTGAAGGTGATGATGATGATGATGAAGAGAAACCTCAGTCCTCACAGCTTAATCAAAGCCAGACTGAGGAGAAAAGAGAGGCAGAGCCTCCAGCCAGCAGCTCCACTGAACAGATGAAAACTGAATCTGATGGCGAGGACTGTGGAGGACCAGAACCAGGCAGGAACTCAGATCCGGACAGACATTTATTATCAGGTACTCATGACAAGGCTTCAGACTCTTCAGATACTGAAGTCAGTGATGGTGATTGGGAGGAGACCAGGGAATCTCAGTCAGGTTTAAACTCTGTGAAAAATAATGAAGTCACTGTTATTGATTTTAACTGTAATACTGTTGAGAGATCATTTAGCTGCTCTGAGTGTGGGCAAAGATTTGGCCGCAAGCCACATCTTAATGCACACATGAGAATTCACACGGGAGAGAAACCATTTAGTTGCTCCTTTTGCGGTAAAAGATTTTCTCAAAAGGGAAACTCAATTAGTCACATGAGACTTCATACTGGAGAAAAGCCTTTCAGCTGCTCCATCTGTAAGAAACGTTTCAGATATAGTGGAGATGTTAGCAGACACATGAGAATACACACAGGAAAGAAAAAAATCAACTGCAATGTTAGTGACATAATCAACAGCAACATTCACACAGGATCAGAACCAACCAGGAACTTAGATCCAGATAGACATTTACCAACAGTTACTGATGATAAAACAGGACCGGAACCAGAACCTGAGATTGAACCCAGTGATGGTGATTGGAAGGAAACCGTGGAACCTGAGTCAGATTTAAATGCTCTGAAAAATGATGATGCCTCCGTAAGTGACATAACATGTAATACTGACAAGGAGTCATTTAGCTGCTCTGAGTGTCGGAGAACATTTTGTCGCAAGGACCATCTGATGAGCCACATGAGAACACACACAGGAGAGAAACCTTTTAGTTGCTCAGTTTGTCAGAAACGCTTCAGCTGCAGTGGGAATATTTTGGCACACATGAGGATTCACACAGGAGAGAAACCATTTGAATGCTCATTTTGTGGCAAAAGTTTCAGCCAGAAAGGAACTTTGCAGCTGCACATAAGAATTCATACCGGAGAGAAACCATTTAGTTGCCCATTTTGCGATAAAAGATTTGCACATAAAAGACGTATGACACTGCACATGTCCGTCCACACAGAGGAAAAACGATTCAGCTGCAGCGTCTGTGACAAAAGATTCACTTGGTACACGCAGCTCAAAACCCACAAGTGTGTCGGCGGGTCCTCGCAGCTTCGTCAAAACCAGACTGAGAAAAAGGTTTCTGTCAAGGAATCTTTTAGCTGTACGGAGTGTGGTAAAAAATTTAGCCTTAAGGGCAATCTGAAGACACACATGAGAATTCACACAGGAGAAAAGCCATTCAGTTGCTCAGTGTGCGGTAAAAGTTTTAAACAAAACGTACACCTCACAGAGCACATGACGATTCACACAGGTGAAAAACTGTATAAATGCAGTGTTTGTGGCAAAGGATTCAACAAGAAGTTACTTGTCAAAAACCACACGTGTGTTTAAATCTGGACACTTTGCGGCTCTCAATCACAATCTGAATTCATGGATTTGTATTTACAAAGATGTTGAGTGAATATTGTCTTTTTTGACTTTTTGCAGTTAAAAATAAAAAACAAGCAGGCAAACAATCTAGCTGGCTGTGCACATTATTTTCCAGTACAGAAGGAAAAAATGACCATATAGATTTTAATCTTTTAAGCAGCTCAATAACAAATTATGAAGTTTGGTAGCTACTGAATGCTTAATGTTGAAATTAAAATACAGCTGATTTTACAGTGCTGAAATATTTTACTTTGAAACCTTCTATCTCAATTTAATGTGGCCAGACGTGAACTGACCACAGACGCTCGACTGTCCCGCTGTTGCTACAGACATGTGAACTACCCACAGGGCTCCTGGGAAATGATCGTGAACAAATGTGAACATAAATTTAGTAGTTTTTTTCTAAAATCTGTGCAATTCATTTTAGTATTACTAAATATTAAGCAATCAGTAGTGATAATGTTTGACGTTTAGGAAATAATAAGATGTAAGGAAGAAGTGCATGTGGGGAAAGTTATTTTACAGACTGATCTGACATGAGAAGAATCTCCTCAACAACTTGATTTGAGGATTATGAACTGTACAGTGATTATAAGCTCAAATGTCCACTGCAGGGACACAATGTTAATACCTACACAAGTTTTCCAAAAAGAGAATTTGATGAAGCTACATGTTTAATTTAATGTGCCTCCACTCTGAGTTTATACTGTAACTGGACTTGAGGAGATGATAGTGCTCATACAATCCTGTTATTTTATTCTTAAAATAAATATATAATGGTCACAGTGACTGTTGTGTCTGTTTCTTTGTCTTTCACTGACCCTCGTTTTCAGTCAGTAAAAACACCATCATCGCACCTTTGCACCTTGTTCGTGTGTTTGCTTCTTATGAAAGCTGCAAGTAAAGGTCATGACGAAACAGATAATACTCTTCATTCGCTTCCCGCATCAAGAGCATCTCAGCTGCAGGCGCAACCCGGCTCCCTGGGGTTTTTATCAGAATATCAGCATATTTTACTCTTGAAAAAACTAAAAAATTTTAATACAAATTAGGCAGTTAACATACTTAATTTAAGTCATTATTTATTTTAGCTTAGGAGAATACGTGTATTTTGTGTATTAAGAGCTCTAGAAATTGTTATAACAGATATAAAACCATGATGTACTTTTTACCTGAATAGGCTGCATGTACATGTGTGTATGGAGAGGACGGGTGGGGGTGGTGTGCAATGACAACGCATTTCCTATGAAGGGTTGCTGAGGTTTTAAAATACCTTGGGAAACACTGCTGTCCAGTGCAAGTAGCCCAGGTACCAGAACTACCAAAAAGTATTCTTAGGCAGCCTCCGTCCGTGATGCAGTGGTGCAAGAAGTATTTGGATCTTTTTCTTTATGGGCTTAAGAGAGCGAATGAATAATCGACAAGGAAAAACTTGATAGTTGAAAATACTTATCATAATTTGCACGTAAAACTTTCAAATGCTTGTCGTTCAGTAAAACGTACGTTTCCCTCTGAAATGTAATGAAGTAGGAGTATAAAGTAGCATAAACTGAGCATACTTAAATTAAATACCAATAGTTCAAAACTGCACTTAAGTACAGTATTTGAGTACATGTACTTAGTTACTTTCCACTACTGCTGTTATGTGACCTTCCCCAGCAGGGTGGCCATGATACTGGACTGCTCACGAGGAAGGCCTCTCTCATATTTACGAGCTACAGCTCACATGACTATATAAAAACTATCTCGTAATTAAAAGATCCAAATCTCGAAATTATTACATTTTTTTTCTTGTAAATACGAGATCGGGATGTCGTAATTCCGACATCTTTTCTCATAGATAAGTTGTAAATATTTTCTCGTAAATAAATTGGAGATAATGTCTCCAATCTCTTCATTTTATTTGATTTTTTTGCGTGAATACAATTTGCTTGTGTAAATATGGGCATGTGAGTATTTTTGTAGGATAGACTTAAATAAAATGTGTTTTGAAAAAGCTTCAACCAGTTAAATTTGGACATACTCTTACAACGAGCACATGTATGTAAGCGTGTGTGGGGGCATTTGGAAACATTACACAAACAGCAGAATTAGTATGATTTAGATATTTATTTGTAAATAATATAAATTAACAGCATCCGATTCAGTTACATCTGCTCTGCAATTTATCATTTAGAGCTTATTACTGCTATATCCAAGGGGGACAATTAACAATACTGTGACAACTGTAAAAAGGACAAACCTTTGTCTCAACTGAGCCTAACTATGCTACTAACAAATTCATCAGGATTTTACATGGAAGTTAACTTCAGAGAAGTTCGAGCTTCATCTATTCCCAGAAAACTGAACCAGAGTTCACTGTAGCTCACCCTCTCATTCTTGTTTTTCCCTCCTACTTTCTTTCTCCCTTCACTCGTGTTTTAATTATTTTTAAATGTCAGTTTCGTTGAACTGATTTCCATCCCCGACAGAAAAACCATGTCACCAAAGCTGGGCGTGATAGCCTACAGCAGATATATCAGTCTGTCAATAAGTGGCGGTAAATGTCAGCAGGGAAATTAGGCCACTGATGTACGTTATCTATGCGTTCACATGCACGTCACGGCTACCTCTTGTGTTCTGCTTTCCTTTGGAGCTTTGGTTGTGCATGTCCTGAGAAATTAACACAATGCATCTGGAAGATACAGTTCATCACATGGCCAGTGGGAGCAGTGCCAGAAAGTAATGTCAGCGGCTGTTTTGGATCATCACAACAATGGCGGAAAGGTTTGAAGCGAAACTCATAACAGAACTTATCTGTCGAACACCAAAAGTGGAGGTTCACACAGATATTCTGTTTTTGGCCAGGGGTGATTGAGCCCTAATATTTTCCCTAGTATATGTACCTCTTAGTCCTGATAAAGTACACAAGCAAGTATGTGAACAGTGATGCTGCTGTTGCAGCTGCTGTCTACGCGTACACGTTGGTAAAAAGAAAATACATCAGTGGCCTTGCAGTTTCTTTTTACAATGTAAAATGTCCCAAGCTCTACAGTTCTGAATCACTAATTACTAAAGGGACCCTTATCAAAAATGTCTGTTTAAGCGATGTGTGTATGCAAAAAAAAAAAAAAAAAAACAAGAAACAAACAAATAGCTATCAGCGGATTTTCTTATCGCAGTGTGTCCGCTATATACATTTTTCAACGGTGGGCCGCAATGTCAAGAAATCCCAATTACTCTGACTCTGGACAGGGCTTTTAATTTGAAACGACAAGTACAGGAAGTGGAGACACACATGGTGACACCTGGCCAAGGCGAGAAGGAGAGAGAGAAGAAAAGAGGAGAGAGAAAGTTAGATTTAACTAGCTAACATTAGGTTAGATAGATTTTTGTTACCTATTGAAATCACTCTTACCACCAGCTTTCTACACACGTGCACCAGCCAGGAACAACAAAACTCTAACCCTTTCACCAGACTGCTGGAAACAATCTTCGAGGAAACACAGTAGTGGATCTTTCAAACTCTTGAATGTTTATATTGGCATCGGCCTTAAAAAATCCAGAACCACTCAGTTCTACCGGCTACTGCTTGCTATCATTTGCTACCACTGGACAAAGACCTTGTATTGCACAGCAGTTCACTATATATTGTGATTTCTAGTGAGATGGAGCAGGAAAATGTGGACGACCAACTAAACCGTTTGTGTGTAGACAGACTCATCCCTCTGTTGGTCTTCTTGAATCCATGAATTCAGAGATTCTTTCACTGTCAAACCATCTTCTTAACACATTAAGACATCAGTGTACGATACAGGTTTACAACAGTTTAGTTTTGTAGTTTCTGGTACCTCAGGGAATCAATGTCAAGTGGGTACCAACTGATAAAAAGATCCTGCTAACAACAGAGTTGGGGAAGAACTGGATGCAGGAGGTAACAGTAACCAAACATTTTATCTTTTAAGGTCGTCATTGCTGCAACAAGACTCTGTTTAGAGATCTGACAAGTGTCCAGGAGTTAAATACAGTGGGGGTTTTTCCAGTTCCATTTTCCATCTATGATTTCTCTTTTGTTCGAGTTCTCATGTGTATTTTCACACAGTACCCGCAAATCTTCTACTACCTTCAGAACAGCTAAATTTCTTGGCGGCTTCACAGACAGACTGATGATTTTTCAGCCGATTAAGCCAAGTAAATCTTTCGTCACAAGCACTGCACCTGACTTGTTTCTTTTGTGTGGACTGCCGTATGGTACGCCAAATCTTTTTTCTGTGTAAATCTTTTATCAAAAACCGAGCAACCAAATGGTTTCTCTCCTGTATGAATCCTCATGTGCGATGAATGGTTTCCACTGCAGGTAAAACATTTCTTACAAACAGGGAAACTAAATGTTTTCTCTCCTGTATGGATTCTCATGTCACTCTAGACTGTAGACTGTCTTTGCGGTAAAATCTTGTTCCACGCCTAGAGCAGTTAAATGGCTGCTTTCCAGTATTACAACTCATATCACTTACAGGGACTTCATTGTTTTTTTGGTTTTTTTTTACACAGTTTAAACCTGACTTAGGTTTAAACTGTTTAAACCTCAGGCATGTTCTTGGTTGGCTCTGATCCTCCGTCAATGTTACTCTAGGTGTTGGTTTCTCTTGTGTCCTTATCAGTACAATGGACAGGTTTCTCCCCATATGGATTTTTTTTTTGTGATTTGCAATTTCTGTACTAAACGTAAAACACTGGCAACACACCAAACAGCTAAAAGGCTTTTTCCTTTGTGAATTGTCATTTGACTAATTAATTGTCCCCTTTGAGACAATCTTTTACTGCAAACTGAATTCTACTGTGCACAAGACTTGACTTGGAGCAAAATGTTTTACCACACTCAGAGCAAGTACTTGATTTTTCATCAGTATTAAATCTCATAACGCTTACAGCAACTTTATTATTTTTCAGAGTCGCAACCTCACTTATCAACACTGGCCTCAGTCTCAGAACAGTCTGATGTCTTTCATCATCATCTGGTTGAAAAGGTTTCATTTTTAAAAAGGCTCAGTCATTTCCTTTGACGGCTGCTCACTGCAGTTTTTATTAAAGGCATCACCTTCGCTTCACTGGCGCCCTACCCATTTCAGATCTGACTTTAAGGTGCTTCTAATGACAGAAAATCCTAAATGGGCAGGCCCCTTCATACTTGTGTGATCTCCTTAAACCTTATATTACATCACATGCTCTATGTTCTCAGAATACAGGTCTCCTGTCTATCCCAAGAATTAAAAAGAACTGCAGGGCCTTTTCCTATCATGCCCCCTCCCTCTGGAACAACCTCCCTGCTGACTCCAGACGGTCTGACTCAGTTGAGGCCTTTAAATCAAAACTTTAAACACATCTTTACATCTTAACTTTCAGTTAGTGGCTCATTCTTTGATTACCTCAGGCGTTGTACCTGTTACCATTCTCCCTTCGGTGGGTCTGCCTCAGTGTCACTGAATCCATTAAACCCAGTATGTACAGTAGAGTCTATGTTGTCCTGCCGATGAGATCACTGTAAACCTTCTGAAAACCACTGCATCACTCTGACCCTGTTGGCTTGTTCCCTCAAGTGCATGAGCATCCAGGCTGTCTCTCTCCCTCCCTCCCTCCCTCCCTATTTCCTTCCCCCTGTTATCTCTTTTCACTCAGGCTCTCTGTGCTTGACAATCGGCCGTCCTATGTCCTTTCCTAACCACTTTTCCTTGACCTCGATGGAAAACACAATGAGGTAAAGAAAAGATGTGAAGGAGAATTCATAAGGACATAGGAAAAGACGACCGCGGTGCTGAGAGAATCTGACTCCACTTACACTAAGATGCGTAAATATGCGACGGCAGATGTTATTGACGTGGGTCTAAGTTCGCCGATGGGTTTAACAAGCAAGTTATCGCACAAGATGGAAAATGCTTAATAAGCAACGATTACTTACACGATGATCTGCAGCCCTTGACAGTCATGTTGATCGTTCATTTTCATAAACGGCCGAATGGTGCGTCTCTTAAAATGCTACTGGCGCAAGGAATTGTGGGACGGAGTTTTCCTCTTTCCTTTCGTAAAGGGTGGTCCAGTGTGTCCTATGCTAAAGGAGATAAGAAAGGAAACAGTGAAGCTCCTTTCCTTAGCATTTAGAGAAATCGACCAGCGCTCATCATGGCTGCCACTTGGATACTTCCGGGGTCATTTCATTCAGTGAGGAACCTTCTTAAGCAAAAAAGGACTATTTGACCGCAGTCCAGCTTTTAGTGGTTTTAGCTAAATTCAACGGGGCGGAAAATTTGGTAGACAGAAATGTCTGCAGAGGAAGATGCATTTTCATCCAAGGAACCGTGAACTCTTGTATTTTGTTTCTAGAAAGAGGGAGCGGTGGTTTTGCTGTGCATTGATTTTTGCACAGTGTATTTTAAAAACTACCACCAACTCAGTTTTTTCTGGTTTCAGAAGTTTTTATTTTATCTATTTCATTTCATTTCTCCCCTCTATGGACCTCCAGATGTTTAGTCAGACTTCCTTTTTGTCTATATCTTTTACCACAAACAGAGCAAATAAAGGGTTTCTCTCCTGTATGAATTCTCATGTGTACCTTTAGATTTCCACTTTCAACAAAACCTTTACCACACACTGAGCAGCTGAAAGGTTTCTCCCCTGTGTGGATCCTCAGGTGTTTCTGTAAACGTCCACTCCATGAAAAGCATTTCCTACAAACTGGACACCTGTATGGCTTTTCTCCGGTATGACATCTCATGTGTAACTTCAGATATCCCATGGAGCCAAAGCTTTTTCCGCACTCAGAACATTTAAATGATTTGCACATATTGCGTCCCATATCGTTCACAGGAACGTCATTAATTATTCCTGACTGAGGTTCCCTGGACTCTTTACACTCATAAAAACTGACTTCAGACTTTGGTTCAAAAGGGTCCCAAGTCTTGTCATGAGTATCTGATCGTAAATGTCTATCTGGATCTGAGTTCCTGGCTGGTTCTGGTCCTCCACAGTCCTCTCCATCAGCCTCAGTTTCCATCTGATCAGCGGAGCTGGTGGCCGGAGGCTCTGCCTCTCTGTTCTCCTCAGTCTGACTCTGATGAAACTGCGAGGACCCACCAACACACTGATGGTTTTTGAGCTGAGAAAGCCAAGCGAATCTTTTGTCACAAACACTGCAGCTAAATAAGTTCTCCTCTCTGTGGACTGCCATGTGTTGTTTCAAATTCCCCCTTTGTGCATATCCTTTACCACAGATTGAGCAGATAAAGGGTTTCTCTCCTGTATGAATTCTCATGTGTACCTTTAGATTTCCACTTTCAACAAAACCTTTACCACACACTGAGCAGCTGAAAGGTTTCTCCCCTGTGTGGATCCTCAGGTGTTTCCGTAAACGTCCACTCCATGAAAAGCATTTCCTACAAACTGGACACCTGTATGGCTTTTCTCCCGTATGACATCTCATGTGTAACTTCAGATATCCCATGGAGCCAAAGCTTTTTCCGCACTCAGAACATTTAAATGATTTGCACGTATTGCATCCCATATCGCTCACGGGAACGTCATTATTTTCTCCTGACTGAGGTTCCCTGGACTCTTTACACTCATAAAAACTGACTTCAGACTTTGGTTCAAAAGGGTCCCAAGTCTTGTCATGAGTACCTGATCGTAAATCTCTGTCTGGATCCAAGTTGCTGGCTGGTTCTGGTCCTCCACAGTCTTCTCCATCAGCTTCAGTTTTCATTTGTTCAGCGGAGCTGCTGGCTGGAGGCTCTGCCTCTCTGTTCTCCTCAGTCTGACTCTGATGAAGCTGTGAGGTCTGAGGTTTCTCTTCATCATCATCTTCGCTCTTCACGGGGACAGGAGTGAATGAGAACTTGTTGATATCGGCCTCCTCCAGCCCTTGAAGCTGCTCTCCCTCCTGACTGGTCCAGAGCTCCTCCTGTTCCTCTTTAATGTGTGGGGGCTCTGGTGGTTCCGCCCGGTCCAGACTGGGGCTCCACTCCTGCTGCTCAGGGGGAGCCTCTTCTTTACTCACCAACAGCTGCTGGACATCTGCAGGACACACTGAAATACGGAGAGACACATTATAGAAATCCATGACTTTATATTTAAACCAAACTTGAATGTATTTCATATCACTGAAGTAATTTTAAAAACAAAATCAAGGATGTCATGTAATAAAGACCTAAATACCTTATAATATTGACACATATCTTAAAATACTACATAGATTAACAAGTAGGAAATAATCTATCAGGGGCTGTTTCTCGACCATTAGACCCTGAGCATAACGGTGAAAGTGGCAGTTACACACAGGAACAGCTTCACCAACAGCTGGTGGCAAGAATGAAAAACCAAACCCTCATCCCACACTCTTAAAGTGCAAAGCATAAACTGATCTGATAGTAATAGTTTTGGTACTTTGGAAAAAAATTACTATTGATGCAGACTTGATGTTGATAAAACAAGATTTCTACAAACTAATTGCCTTGGTTGTGACCATGCGGAGCTATAATGCTCATTACAAACCAGAAAACCAAACTGCAACATGCAAAAACAGTTATTTTCAGATAAGTTTTCAGCATAATCACTGGCTATGTGGCCAGACGGGGTCCATATTTCCAGTGTGAGAAAGTGTGAGAAACCAGAAATGAAGAATGTGAGGTGTGACCAGCACACATCGCGGGTCTGGATCAGCTTGGTCTGATGATAATGTAAAAAAACAACATCATCATCATCAACAGCTCGTTGTTAGTAAATCCTTGACTATTGGTTGTAAACAACACAATCTGAAGATGTCTGTTTGTCCTCTGGGAGCACGCGATGGGAAATTTTTACTGTTTGCTGAGTTTTTATATAGAAGAACTAACTGACAGATGAGATTAAACGATAATTAGAGTAACTGTTGGTTGCAGCCCTCGTAGTCGTAGTACTTAACTAGTACATCCTGGGTAATTGTGTTTTACTTACTGCTACGTATTTAGATGTGATGTAACATATTTACATCGCATGGTACAAACACTAGGTGAATATTAGCAGTGCAGTGTTAAGTCCTGTAGTGGTTGCAGTGGGTAACACGAGGGGAAATGTGCTCTACTCTACGAAGCTCCAGAGGAAACTGAATGTCCATCTTGGTGTACAGCTCTTATTACAGCTGCTGACAGCTGCTGACAGCTGGTGTCAGGCCGGACCGTTCCTACCCGGCCCGTCGTCGCCTTGACGCCGCTGCGCTTTAGCAGGAGCTAGCTGCGGCTAACAGCCGTGTGTGGACGGGTTAGCTAACGTTAGCTTAGCACTGAGCCCCCGCGACACCGGCAGAGCAGCAAACGCGTTTCCAGCAGGAGAAACGAAACGAACCTCGCTGCCTCATTTCAGGTGTCAAAGCCACGTCCAGCAGTTTACGGTGGCGGCGGTCCATCTCCTCCTCGCACTCGGTGATGGTTTTCTCTAAATGTCCGAATATCTCCTCCACGGCCGCGGTGAGCCGCTGGCTGACGAAAACCCTCAGACCCTGGAGTCTGGACATCTTCCTCACAGAGTCGGAAAACTAAACACTTACGCGTTTCTTACTGTTTAATGTTTAATGTTACCATCTTTACTCAACCTGCTGCGCGCACTGTAAAAACCAAACGTCCACTTCCAGGTCACATTTCAAAATAAGGGCATTATATAATCACATCAAAACAGCCCGATTGTATCAGAAATAGACCTGGCATATTTAGAATTGAAAGTGTGACTTTTGAAAATCTGTATTTAATCAACGAGTAAATTAATATGTTTTTTAAGATGACAATAGATGCTAAAATCATCATCAGTTCGTTATTTTCTGGTTGTGACCCTAAATATTTTAAGACCACTACTGTCCAGCCACAAAACAAACCTTGTTCTGATCCCTCTTTCCTTAGAAACTATCGACCAATTTCTCAGCTTCCCTTTAGAACAAAAATCCCATAGAAAACTGTCTCAAGTCAACTGCTGGAAGTCTTGATCAATAACTAGCCCCATAAGAGTTATCAATGATTTCTTGATGAATGCTCGGTACAAGGAGTTTAAAAACGTTTAAACCTCTCCACTTTTATTCTGAAGGCCGGGAGTGTTGCCGGAGGTTGTGTTTTGTTTCCGGGTCGTGGGGGTTCATTCTGGCCGACTGCTGCTAGCCTGTATGGATGTTCTGTCGCTACAGGAGCCGAGGAAACATGTCAGCCAGGTCTAAATACCGATAAAAACAAAACACCAGCGTGCTGTGTTTTCTTTGACTCTGTGGAAAATGTCCCGGTTTTCAGGATCTGAAAGATTGACACAACCAGCACATGAGAACTCATGCAGGAGAAAAGCCTTTTAGTTGCTCACTGTGCGGGAAATGTTATACTGCAAAAGCTGGACTGGACTACCACTTGAGAACTCATACTGGAGAGAAACCATTTAGTTGCTCAGTTTGTGGTAAAAAATTCAGCCACAAAGGAAATCTTTCATACCACTTGAGAATTCACACAGGAGAGAAACCATTTAGTTGCTCAATTTGCAGTAAAAAATTTAGACACAAAGCACATCTGTCATACCACGTTAACCTACACAGGAATAAAACCTTTTAGTTGCAGTGTTTGTAACAAAAGATTCAGCAGGACTACACAATGTAAAATTCACAAGTGTGTTGGTGAATCGTCACAGCCTCACAGTGGAAAAAGCAAGAAACCACTGAGCTGCTCCGAATGTGATGAAACATTTCCAAACACTGCCCGTCTGATGATCCACATGAGAATGCAAAAGGGAAAGAAACTGTTTACTTGCACAGTTTGTGGTCTACAACTGCTGTGGAATTGCCAACTGAACTTACACATGAGAAGCCACACAGGAGAGAGACCCTACAGTTGCTCAGTTTGTGGTATAAAATTTAGAAAGAAAGGAAATCTGTCATACCAAATGTTAATCCACACAGGGGTGAAACCATTTTGTTGCTCAGTTTGTGGTAAGAAATTTAGACAGAAAGGAAATCTGTCATACCAAATGTTAATCCACACAGGGGTGAAACCATTTTGTTGCTCAGTTTGTGGTAAAACATTTAGACACAAATCACCTTTAAAATATCACATGTTAACCCACACAACGGTGAAACCACTTAGTTGCAGTTTGGTTTACGAAAAGTGCAGGAACACTACACAACACAAAAATCCCAAGTGTGTTGGTGAATCGTCACAGCTTCACAGTGGAAAAAGCAAGAAACCACTGAGCTGTTCCAAATGTGATGAAACATTTCCTAACACTGCCCGTCTGATGATCCACATGAGAAAGCACAAGGGAAAGAAACTGTTTACTTGCACAGTTTGTGGTCAACAACTGCTGTGGAATTGCCAACTGAAGATACACATGAGAAGCCACACAGGAGAGAGACCCTACAGTTGCTCAGTTTGTGGTAAAAAATTTTCACAAACGGAAACCATGATGCATCACATGGCAGTCCACTCAGGGGTAAAGCTAAACAAAACAGGCCTTACCAGACAGCACTGTGAAGGATCAGAACCAGCCAGGAACTTGGATCCAGATAGATGTTTAAAACCAGATCCGAATAGAAAGACTAAACCATCTACTGAGACCGATGACAGTGTTGACATTGATTTTCAGAAAAATATCAGACAACATCAGGCAGGTTTCACTAGACAGAGAAATAAAAAAGTCTTTGTAAGTGATAAATTTTGCAAAGCTAGCAAGAAAGCACATAGCTGTTCCAAAGACAAGGCTAAAATTAAACCCAAGACCAGACAGTCCTGTCAAAAGCAGTCAAGTTTAAACGATCTTAAAGTCTCTGTAAGGGATGGGGGCCGTAATCCTGACAAGAAAACAATCATCTTCTCCGAGTGTCATAAAAGATCTGATGACTTTCACACTCTGCAAACACAGAGGATATATCGTAGAGGAGAGAAACCATTTATTTGCTTATTTTGTGGGCAGAGATTTTCTGCAGGAGGGTTTCTGGCAAGACACATATCTGTCCATACAGGAAAGAAACTACTCAGTTGCATTGTTTGTGAGGAAAGATTTACTTTGGAGTCAGAGCGCATAAGTCATAAGTGTGTTGGTGTGCTCTCACAGCTTCATCAAAGCCAAACTGAGGAGCAGATTACTGCCAGGCGTGAAAGCTTGAGTTTAAACATGATGTGTCGCACAGGGGAAAAGTCTCTACGATGTTCAGTTTGTAACACAGGTTTCAGTGAAAGTAAGTCATTACTTACACATATGAGAATCCATACTTTGAAGTCACCATTTATTTGCTCAATTTGTGGTGTGGGATTTAGATGGAAAAGAAATCTGACCAAACATATGGAAGGCCACGTAAAGGAGAAACACTATGGTTGCAGTTTTTGTAAGAGACGATTCACTTGGCATTTTCAACTCAATAACCATAAGTGTGTTGGTGCATTCTCACAGCTTCATCAAAGTCAAAGTGAGGAACAGATTACTGCCAATAAATTGTTTAGCTGCTCTCACTGTGGTAACATATTTAGCAGGCGTGACAGTTTAACTTTTCACACGACATGTCACAGAGAAAAGTCTCTCTGCTGTCCACTTTGTAACACAGGTTTTAGTGACAGTGAGTCATTAATTAAACACCTGAGATTCCATGCCAGACAGAGAAAATTTAGTTGCTCAATTTGTGATAAAAAATTTGTATGGAGAAAATATTTGGAAAAACATATGGAAGTCCACGGAAAGGAGGGAAAATTCAGTTGCCTCACAGCTTCATCAGAGTCAGACTGAAGAGAACATAGAGGCAGAGCCTCCAGCCAGCAGCTCCACTGAACACATGGAGACTGAAGCTGATGGAGAGGACTGTGTAGGACCAGAACCAGCCAGGAACTCAGATCCAGACAGACATTTACATCCAGACACTGATGACCAGACTTTCGACTTTTCTGAACCTGATACTGATGACAGTGACTTTTGGAAAAAGTTTAGGCGAAGTCAATTAGGTTCAAACTGTATAAAAGATGTAGTCTTTGAAAGTGACATGGGATGCAATACTGACAAGGCTTCAGGGTCTTTTAACCCTCAGAGTGACGACAGTGTTGACAGTGATTTTTGGAAAGAGACCAGGAAACCTCTATCAAGTTTAAACTCTCTGAAACATAATGAAGTCACTCAGAGGGATACAACACGTAATATTGGCAGACAACAGTTCAGCTGCTCTGAGTGTGGTAAAACATTTTTCAACAATCACCTTCTGAAGATCCACATAAGAATTCATAGAGGAGAGGAACTATTCAGTTGCTCATTTTGTGGTAAACAGTTTACACAAAGAGAAGGTCTGGAACAACATATGGTTTTCCATACAGGTGCACAGAAGGAGGCAAAGCAGGAGGAGTTACAGCCCCCACGTATTAAAGAGGAACAGGAGGAAGTTGGAGGTCTGGAGCCCGATATCACCAAGTTCCCATTCAATCCTGGCAGCATGAAGAGTGAAGATGATGAAGAGAAACCTCAGACTTCACAGCTTCATCAGAGTCAGACTGAGGAGAACAAAGAGGCAGAGCCTCCAGCCAGCAGTTCCACTGAACAGATGGAGACAGAGGCTGATGGAGAGGACTGTGGAGGACCAGAACCAGCCAGGAACTCAAATCCAGACACACATTTACAACCAGATGCTGACGACAAAATTTCAGTTCAGCTCTTTCAAAAATAATTAACTTTCTGAAAGTGAAACAGGATATAATTTCAACAAGAAACCATTTAGTTGGAGTGTGGTAAAAGATTTCAATACATTTGCCACATGAACTGGACTCACTGATCCTGTCTAACATTCATCTGTGCATTGTAGTTTGAATATTTAATTACATATTCACCCGTGGGATCTATACATGTTAACTTGATCAACCTCACTAACAACACAGAGAAAGATGGATATGATTCCTGGTGGTTTTCTGTGAAAAGCTTCATCCTGTTTGTAACTACTGTCAAACTAGACCATCTAGATGTACAATCTTCAGCGTCCACAGAGTCTTTTCTTAACCTGGAAAAGCTGAGTTTTCTAACTGAGGACCTTGGGCTGGGAATAATTTACAAGATAAACTTTATTTTGAAAGACAGTATCCATCTCAAGCATTCATAAAATGTTTAATGAGCATCATGTTTTTTTTAAATAGATTTTTCTCCTTACTGTGTTGTGCTGAATGTAAATGTTGTGAATTGTGAACTTATAGCAAATGAGGCTGAACTGTGCCACTGACAAAAGTTTAGCATCATTATACCATTTTTCCCGGAAATCACCCTCAAAAAAACTTTCATGTTGTAGCTCTACATTGAAGTGCCTGTGAAACGCAATATATTATATTCAATGGAATTATTTTTTCGTATTTTAATAAAATAAAATACTAAACTGAACATTAGCTTCTGTTTCTTTTAATGTTCCTATTCACTGACATTAAATAAGATTGGTATATGACACTGAATCTTAGGCAGGTTTAGTTTTTATTGTTTAAACGGCAGTGACATCGTTCTTCATTTTAGCCTGAGATGAATTAACTGATGAAACATTAGACTGCAGGTCTGTTAGGATATTGCTAACTTAAGTAATTTCGTGCGTTACCTTTTGTAGAGTTGCTTGGAGCTCTGTCAGCGCGTTTGTAGTGATAGCTGGTGTGCAAACTTCCACTGTTGAGGATGCTGCCTTGTTAGCTGGTGTGCTGCTGTTAGCATAGCTAATGCCCTGTTTAGCAGACCTTGGTTTGAAGCACAATGCTTCTTCACCCTTTCACCCAGTGTTATTCTTCATGTAGTGGAGATTTCTATTGAATTTCTATTGATATTGGGTCATTTTTCGGGAGGTTAGTTTTAGGCGGCCATCTTGGTCAGCGGTCCCACGTGACTCCCCATGAATGAAACTGAACGGAGTAGAGGACACATAAGAATAAATAAGCTAATATTATGATTTCCTAATGCCAGAGGAACAAGTAACAAAGCCGGTTCTTCATTTCTTAACTAATCATTGTTTATTTAATGAACAAATGATTATTACATTACTTGAGCTGTAAAATACAAGAATTCTGGTGATTGTCACACTCTGGTCCTCAGTTCCCCTCGGCCCCTGTCTCCAGCCCCTGCTCACTTCTCCCATGGCACGTTCTTCCCTTCAACTCCCCAGACCTGCCTTTCTCTCATTGTCCACCAGATGTCCTCAGACTTTCTCTCCTTCTCTCATCACCTGACTGCCTCTCCAGTCCACACACCTGTTCGGACTCCTCAACAGCCCTGTAGTCACCTGAGCTCTCCCCACCTGCACCTCATTGCCTAATCAGCCTTGAACTACATATACCAGTTCACTTCCTTCGCTCCTTTTCAGAATGTTATGTTGGTGTGTGCATCATGTCTTGATGCCTGCCTGCCTGCCTGCCTGCCTGCCTGCCTGCCTGCCTGCCTGCCTGCCTGCCTGCCTGCCTTACCTGTGTTGTGACCGTTTACCTGTTTGTTGGTCTTTGGACTTCTGCCTGTGAATTTCTGGACTTGTTTGCCTGTTTGGACTGCCTTCTCTGGTTTTGACCCTTCCCTGCACACCATGCTGTAAGCCTTTGTTCCTCTTTTTAAAAATAAAATTACTGAACTACATTAGCTCTGTCTCTGGCATCTGCACTTGGGTCCTTTCCTTTGTGTTCCTAGAACCAAATGTGACATGAGTTTGAAAGAAAATGGAAAAGAAATCAAAGAAATGCTTTTAAAGAAAAGTTTTCGTGTTTGCGGAAACCCCTGAGTTCTGTGACTCAGTTCAATTCCTGGTGTGGAAATGTGTGGTGTCCCTGTACTGTACAGACACAATGGGAGACTGAAGTTTTAATACAAACTTGCTTCTTGTGCTGTTCAGGTCTGGTTAAGTGGTTTCAGTCCTCCTGTGGTTTTCTGCTTGGTTAAAGTGTCAGAACATTAGTGACTGCAGTCCTCTGTCCAGTCTAAAGATATGAGTGTCCTTGGCCTTAACCCATGGAGCCATACTTGGTTTAGTGTGTAGTGTCTGGTACAGTCTGATACCACCACTCCAGATTGATCCAGAGCAGCCTCAAGCTCTTTAGATGTCGTTTTTTTTTTTGTTTTTTTTCCAGAATCCGGATCAACCTTTGCAGACTTCTGAGTTTCTTCTTAGCGCCATGTCCTGGGAGAGTCTTAACAGTTTCATGACTCTGAAACTTCTTTAACATTATGAACTGTTGAAACAGACTTGTAGGCTTTGAATGATGTTTTTTGATGATATAAATTCTGATGCTCTCAAACAGCTCTTGTCATCGCCATTGTGAAAAAGAAACTTGAAACAATCAGCCACTTTTTTTTATGCGGTAAACCATCATTCATGCCAATAATTTCAACCAGGCCTGTGGACAGGGAAGTCCCAATCAAGATCAAATTTTTTATTTGGAATCTGCTGATGCTCAGTCACATCAGATGCTTATATTGACATAAATGTTTGTTAAATATGCATCTGACATATTGAAACATGTGCAGCCTTTTACATCTGACATACCTTATTTTTCATGAGCTACTTGACCCAAATACTGAATGGAATCAGCACAAGCAGGGTGGACCCAAACGCAGACACAAAAGACAGGATGATGCAGTGAAGTAGCTTTAACGAGAGTACGGGCTTACAGGCAGACAGGTGGAGGAGCAGGCAGGTAAACAAGAAGGATCGGGCAACAGGTGACCAACTCTGCTAGAAAGAAAAAAACACTTGGAAACAAAAGGTAGCAGATGCACAAGGAAAAACTAGGGACCAGAACCAGATGAACTGACAATGAGCTGGTGATAGTGGCAGGTATATAGTGTCTTAAGCGATAAGGGAACTGGGTTCAGGTGTGATATTTGGCAGGGAAACTCAGATGATGTCAAGTGCAAAACAGTCTGGCAAGTGGAAATGGGGACAGAGTACGGGGACATCTGCTGGGCAGATGGAAAATGGCAGGTCTGGGGAGATGAGGAGACCAAACATGGTCAGGAAGTGAACGACTGAAGCTGATCTTGAGATTTTCCTGGTTCAAAAATACTAGATTGATCAGCATAAATCGTCAATATGACATGAGAGTTTAACTGGAGAATGAAGACGACTCTGTTCTACTAAAGTTAAAGGTAAACTCAACATGGTTCTTCTTGTGATTCCTTTTGCAACTTTCTCTGTTAGTCCGTTTCCTTCAGTTCCAATATGTGCTGGTATCCATGTTAATAATAAACTGAGTCCTATCATTTGAATTCTATATAATTCTTGTCTCTATGAAAATGGTCTGAATGACCTCTTCTATCCACTGTAATGCTAATAGTATTGCAAGCATTTCTGCTGTGAACTAATAATCCATCAGATTCTGTTCCCACTTTTTTTGTTTTGTTTGACTGAATTCTTTGAAGCATCTGTGTAGATCATAGGCCTTAATTATGTGAATTTAAATAAACTCATCTTTGTCATTCTTATCTAGTGATGTAAAAGCTACTGTTGCATCAGGAAGCTTCCATGGTTGTTTTTAGGTCCAGCTTTGTTTGTGTTCAAATTAAATTCTGCCGCCTCTTCTTTAATTGCAGGTGGCAACAAACGTTCAATTAAATTATTTATATAGCGCCAAATAATAACAGGAGTTACCTCAGGGCACTTTTCATGTAGAGCAGGTCTAGACCAGGACTCTTTATAGTTATAGTTAGAGACCCAATGTTCCCCCATGAGCAAGAACTTGAACTGAAACCTTGAACAGAACCTGGCTAGAGAGAGAGAGAGAGAGAGGCACAGCTCAATCCAGGTACCACATCAAAATGTCAAGGTGTAATGTAACAGTTAGTTAGCCCTTTATAACATTATTGATGATAATGATAATAATAAATCCAGTATCTCTCAACTAAACTGACACTACTCCCTGCTCCAACATTCAGGGTTTAACACTGAAATCTTCCAGTTCCTGCTGACTGAGTGGCCTTAGTGTCTTTCTTAGACTTTTAGCTCTGACATAACCTGTGAACTACTGACTCCTCTGTTTGACACTGATCACACAGACCAGATGGATGTTCACCTATTAGATGTAAAGTCTTAGTCTGTTTCAAAATAAATATTCCAAACCTTTACTGAAGTTGGTGTTGCTGTGACTCAGTCGGACACAAACAAGCATATTAAAGTAAATACATATTTACTGTTACAACAGAGACTTTTTTTACATATAGATTCAGCATATTGTTACTGTTTTTATTAAAACTATTCACAGCACTTATGTCCTGATCTGTTATTTACTTTGAAATCCAGCTAAATCACTCAGTGCTTACTCACCAGTTTTCAAGCACTTACATTTCATCCTCATTCGAATTGAATAAAGTGGATATACACTAACTGGGCACTTCATATGGTGTTAGATTCAGCCGGTTGATGCCTCTCAGCATCAGGAGATTAGTATATTGTGAAGAGTGGAGTTTTAAAAAAGGTCTTATTCTCAAGATTAACATGCTGCTTTAAATGTTAATGTAGGTCAACACACATTGCTGTTGTCTCTGACCTCAAAGATAACCCGGCTATGATCAGTGTGGTTTGTACATATGTTTATACTGTTTTTTGGGGAAAAGGAAATTAAACTGTTGGCCTTTTCTGTGTTGATTGTTCTGCCTTCTAATGTTTAAGAAAAGAACAGAGCAACATTTTCAGACTGTAAAAGATTTTCAGTTTCTTATTACTTTAGTTGAATTCAGTGCAGGATAAAGTATCAACACATCCGTGGATTTCATAGATTTCCCGGTGAAATGCAGAACGTTGAGCTTGTTTTGCTGCTGTTTGTGTTGACAACGCGACATCTGAAGCAACAAAGAAACAAGACCTAGATTTCTAAAATAAACTTTACTGATTGCAACCTAAAACATTAGGATACATAGAATCATAAACTGACATTAATGATTGTTTTATCATCCTTCTTGGTGGTTACAATGCAGATTCAATACACTCAAACACCTGACAGACTGATCCATATATGATACAGGAAAAAGAAAAAGTACAGAACATAGAATCATCATTCTACTTATTAAACAGATAAAGTATATTATACATTCACAAAAACTGAGAAAAGTTATAAGAAATTTCTATACATTACATGTGGATATTAGGCGATATGTCATTACATACTGTGAGACAACAGTTTTATTAACCCTTGGATATCTTCCCATAGATTTTTATACCATGGCAGCTACATAGTTTCTGTCTCTGGCTGTATTAGTCCAGCGTGGGCAAATCAACGAGTAGTACTTTTATGGCAGTTTCAGATTTACAGTATTGTTGCATCTGTGATTAAATACCTTAATTCTTTAGATATTTAGCAGACATTCCCACCTTTATCACTAAATGCATCTTTTTTTTTTTTTTTTGGATTCACATAATTCTTAACATAAATTAGTACTGCGGTTAAAAAGTTGCATATTGTGGTAGAGTTTTTTTCCATCTTGCCCACCTCTACTTCTAAGCAACAATGGCAGAGGCAATACTATTGGTCTACTGCTCTGCCATCTGGCCACAACATCGTCGTTCATGAAGTCACAATTTGTCTTGATGCTGTGAACTCAACTGTTGTTTGTCTTCGGGTCTCTTTAGGACTCTTCTCAGTTTCACGCTCAGCTTTCTAAGCTAAATAAGGCACAACTTTTTGACAAACGTATAGATTTTCTTGCTTCAGTACTTTCCAGAGACCCTCAAGGTCTCAGAAAACTTCATCCGTAGTGCTTCTCAGATTATCTAACCACATCTGAAAGTTCCTCTGACGTCAGAATTGGTGAGCTGTGTCCGACAACTTCTCTTTTTACAAGAGAGACAATCCAGCAATCACGCCCCCTTCTCTCAGGGACTGGCCAGGTGTGTCAAGATGTGAAAATAGGCAGCATCTTAACTTCTCAAGTTCTTAACCTGTGAACTGTGAACTATTCTATTAAGTGATAATATTGAAATGACAATGACACTGAAATGATGAATCAGAGTTTGAGCCAAAGAGCAGCGGCAGTAGTGTCTCTTACATAACTTTCCATTAAGACAAGTGGAGCATGAGAAGTATTTAGATTTAGCTGCTGTCACAGTGTGTCTCTAGCTCATTCCTGTAGTTGTGTCTGAATGATATTTCATGTGATTATTGAAGCTTTGCCTCCAGGTAAAGCTTTTACCACAAACTGAACAACTGAATGGTTTCTCTCCCGTATGGGTTCTCATGTGCACCTTCAGATGTCCACTTTCAGTGAAACGGTTCCCACACACCGAGCAACTGAAAGGTTTCTCTCCTGTGTGGATTCTCAGGTGTTTTCGTAACGATCCGCTGCATGAAAAATATTTCATACACACTGAGCAACCATAAGGCTTTTCTCCCGTGTGAATTCTCATGTGTTCCTGCAGATTTTTCTTGCGGCGAAATCTTTTGCCACACTGAGAGCAGCTGAACGGTCTCTCTGCATCATCGCTTCTTATGTCACCTTCAAGGACTTCATTATTGTTTAGAGAGTTTAAACTTGATTGAAGTTCCCTAGTGTCCTTACAATTATCATCACTGACTTCAGTCTGACGTTTAGAAGAGTATGAAGTTCTTGAGCTGCTGGTTGGAGGCTCTGCCTCTTTCTTCGCCTCATCCTGACATTGATGGAGCTGCGAGGAGTCACCAGCACACTTATGGTCTTTGAGGTTATAACGCCAAGCAAATCTTTTGCCACAAACACAGTAAAGGAAACGTTTCTCCTCTGTGTGGACTTCCATATGGTTTGTCAGGTATCCTTTTTGTGTAAATCCTTTATCACAAAATGAACAGCTAAATGGTTTCCCTCCTGTGTGAGTTCTCATGTGCATCTTCAGATTTTCCTCACCGCAAAATGTTTTACCACACTCAGAACAAATAAATGATTTTTTATCAGTGCTACTTCCCACATTACTTACAGGGATTTCATTATTTGTCACAGAATTTAAGCCTGATCGAGTTTCCCCGGTCTCCTTCCAGTCATCATCTCTGACTTCAGCCTCAGGTTCAGAAGAGTCTGAAGTCTTATCGTCAGTATCTGATCCTCCACAGTCCTCACTGTCAGCCTTTGTCTCGATGTGTTCAGTGGAGCTGCTGGCTGGAGGCTCTGCCTCTCTGTTCTCCTCAGTCTGACTTTGACTAAGCGGTGATGAATCACCGCCACATTTATGGTTTTTGAGCTCATGACGCCAAGCAAATCTTTTGTCACAAACGCAGCAACGGAATCGTATCTTCCCTGTGTGACGTGCCATGTGTTGTATCAGATAGCCCCTTTGTGTAAATTTCCTACCGCAAACTGAGCAACTAAACAGATTATCTTCTGTGTGAGCTCCATTGTCTTTCTTCAGATGATGACTGTAGCAAAGTCTTTTATCACACTCTGAGAAGCTGAGCGATTTGCCACCAGTCTTACATCTCATCCCACTAGCGGTTGAAGCGGTGAGATGAAGCTGTGAAAACCCTGTAACACACTTATGGCATTCCACTCCTGAGTGCCAAACAAATCTTTTGTTACAAACACTGCAACTTTGTCGTTTTTCCCCTCTGTGGACTGCCATGTGTTGTATCAGATATCCCTTTCTTGTATATTTTTTTCCACACACTGAGCAACTAAATGGTTTCTCCCCTGTGTGGATTCTCATGTGTGTCTCCAGAAATCCATTTTTCGTAAATTTTTTACCACAATCAGGGCAGCTGAATGGTTTGTCAGGAGAATTGCATCTCATGTCACTTACAGGGTTTTTATTATTTTCCAGAGAGTTTATACCTGACTGAGGTTCACTCGTCTCCTCCCAATCATCACAACTGACTTCAATCTCCGCTACAGAAAATTCTGAAGCCTTGTAATCAATAACTGGCTGTAAATTCCTGACTGGTTCTGATCCACCACAGTCTTTTCCTCCCACGCACTCTTTGTCCTCCTCAGCCTGGTTTTGATGAAGCTGCAGGGTCTGAGGTTTCTCTTCATCGTCGTCTTCACTCTTCACAGGGTCAGGAGTGAATGAGAACTTGGTGATATCGGCCTCCTCCAGCCTTTGAAGCTGCTCACCCTCCTGACTGGTCCAGAGCTCCTCCTGTTCCTCTTTAATGTGTGGGGGCTCTGGTGGGTCCTCCTGGTCCAGCCTGGGACTCCAATCCTGCTGCTCAGTGGAATCCTCTTCTTTACTCACCAACAGCTGCTGGACGTCTGCAGGACAGAGTGAAATACGGAGAGACACATTATAGAAATCCATGACTTTATATTTAAACCAAACTTGAATGTATTTCATATCACTGAAGTAATTTTAAAAACAAAATCAAGGATGTCATGTAATAAAGACCTAAATACCTTATAATATTGACACATATCTTAAAATACTACATAGATTAACAAGTAGGAAATAATCTATCAGGGGCTGTTTCTCGACCATTAGACCCTGAGCATAACGGTGAAAGTGGCAGTTACACCACCAATAGAAATCAAGTAAAACTGTGATTTCATTCTATTGTCCTGTTTGCCAGAGGCTCAAACTGTGACATCTCCTTCAAACAAGCCGTGTTTGAGCTTAACTGATTGGCCAAACATGTGAGGTTCAATGACTGGAAAGAGTGCCAATTTTAAGTCTTTCTTCGGCTTTCAGTATTTCTGTTATTCCCAAGTAACTTATTACTATTATCTTACAAACAGTCTGCTCTGTTTTCTGATCTGCTCTCCCACAGCAGCGTAAGAGCTCTGCTGCTGTTGAGGTACATTAAAATCAAACCAAAAGTACTTTGAGTATGCACTCTAATTACTAACACAGTCAATATTAAGTCAGAACAGGTCAAAACTGACCTGTGATTTTCCCAAAAAGTAAAAATTACTGTGTTGAGAAGCTGAACTGAAATGTATAAAAGGTTTATAAACTCTTGTGACCTTTGATAGGTTTCTGGCTGAAAGTATACGTCAATTATGGATATTCAAAATGAGTCAGTTTACACATTTCTCCCATTCATTTACAATATGTAAGAGGTTAAGTATTTTAAAAATGAAAAGATATAGAAGAATACAAAAGATAATGTGGGAGACAGGAAACTATGGAGCACTTCCTAAAGAAAAAATATGGTGTAAAAACTGCAGCGAAATTGCACGAGGAGGAGCAGCTGAGGGACTGCAAACTGTAGGAAGAGTAGAAATAGATGGATGGATGAAAGAAAACAACCTGAATGAGGCATCAATTGACAATGTAATGGCCTGAGGCATCTGAGGTGTTTCTAAGGTGCTCTTGGTGGACGTCAGGGTGTTACTACATGGCCGCTATGATGCATCAGGTGAGAGACAGACTGCTGCTTACCTTTTGTTGTGTTAAATTGTGATTTAACTACAATAACCACACACAGTCAAACTGCTGGAATGTGTCTGGAAACTGAATCAGTGATCAGAAAGATCTGAGCGCTCATGCAAGAAAGTCACCTTCAAACAAAAATAGCAGTTAAAGGTTTGTTGCTTAGATAGTCCCACTGTATAGAGACATACAGAATGTATGGAAACATTTTTATGTATAAAGTGTATACAGAGTGGAAAATGTGTCAGCAAGATGACAGCTTTCTTTTTTAAACTTAAATAGAGGTGATGGGCAGTTAAGGGGCATGACGATGTCATGCACTTTTACTCTGAAAAGCTTGTACACACACTAGTTTGAAAAACCGTAAAACTGCAACCTCTGAGAAAGAATGAAAGCTACATTTAAAATTTAAAAAAACAAAAAAAAAACGAAACGGCTCGGACGTTTTTCCTAATGAGCAGAGACAAGAAAACGTATATTTACTTTAATTCAACGCAATTATATAATTCTATAAAAGTATCAAGACGTCTATGGATAGATCAGTAGATAAACAGAATTTCTGAATAGTGTGTGTTCTGCTGTCTGTTACCCTCCTTTAAAATAGAAACAAAGTTGATAATAACACCAATAATCCATCAACACAGAATACACTTTCCTAAATAATTTATTTATAGAAAACTTGTTGGTTACACTGTGGACTCGCATTCAGACACCTGACGGGCCGACGAACATAATCTGATACAGAAAAAAAGAGATACAGAAAGTATGATTTTATAAACGTCTCACACCAGCTGAGGTCCATCCGTTGCTGAGTGATCTATTGGCCGGTTCACATATCGTTTATAAGATTTTACAATACATGAATGTGCTTCTGCTAATTACTTTAGTTTCCCTCTCTCTCTGAAATGGCTCAGCGTTAACACAAGCTGAGTATTAACAGTATTCAGATGAGACTGCCTCCCAAACACAACATTGACTTTCCTCAATTAAGGATTTTCCTGATGTGTTCTTTTTTCCTAGTGTCTACTACATGACATCTCCTGTGATAAGCTAATTGCAAGTGCTGGGCAAAACGTGCACCGCATACTGAACAACTGAATGGTTTCTCTCCTGTATGAATTCTCATGTACTTTTGTTAAACCCTTGAATTAAAGATGCAAGTCTCCTCTTCAGTCACATCTTGATGGCTTCATTTCAGAATTATGAAAATTGTGCCACTGTCCAAATACTTATGGACCTAACTGTATATCACTTTTAGGGACTTTGTTGTTTTTCACAGTGTTTAAACCTGACTGAGGTTCCCCAGTCTAATTCCAATCATCACCTGTTTCAGTCAGTTTCACAAGAGTCTGAAGCCTTGTCATCAGCATCTGGTTGTAAATGTCTGTCTGGATCTGAGTTCCTGGCTGGTTCTGGTCCTCCACAGTCCTCTCCATCAGCTTCACTCTCCATGTGTTCAGTGGAGCTGCTGGCTGGAGGCTCTGCCTCTCTGTTCCCCTCAGTCTGACTCTGATGAAGCCTATGAGGACTAACCAACACTGATGGATTTTGGAGCTCTATAGGCCAAGTGAATCTTACAGCTCAAATACTGAAACTGAATTGCTTCTCCCCTGTGTGGACTGACATGAGGATAGTCGTGTGTTCTCTCCTTGCAAACCTTTTACTGCAAACAGAGCAAATAAAGGCTTTTTCTCTGAAATAACATCCAATTTGTGCAATTACATGTATTATATTTGTAACTTTAACACATCAACAAGGTAAATGCCTTTTAAGATGCCATCCTGTTATATGGAAAACCATCCGTGCTGTTGTTGCATCATAGCATCTACTTGAGTTTACTCACGACACGATGTGGGTTTCAAAACACTGTAAAGGATAATAGGCTCACTGGTTTGTGATCATGTCTCCCACTGCTGTATATTCAAAGCTGTATTTACTGTTTTAAGTTACTGCTAAACTGAACAAAACATTTCCTGCCTCTGCTTTATACTAAAAGATTTCCTCTGGCGTACAACAAAAGGGCTCCGAGTGCTGAGCTGAAGGGTCAGAGGGCGACATGATGTCACGCGCTCTACGGGCGGCCAATACACACCCACGCTAAAAGTCTGAACCAGCACACAGTGTGTGTGAAAGTATGAGTTAGTTTAATGGTTACAAGTGAGGTTTGCTTGAACAGTTTAAGCAATTACTTCTGTTTTACATGAGGTTGGAAAAAATGTGACTGTTTTGAAAACAATGGCGTGAAACAGAGACTGAAGGAAAAAGTTGAATTCACCCGATAATTGAATGAAGAAGCTTCCTAACAGCTGGATATTTCATCTGTTAATATTCGTCCCTGTAACGAAGGACACCAGCACCTACTAACCGAAAGCAAGGAGAGACAGATTATTCCTTCAGGCTGTAAAATGTTTAAGTTTTCAAATCAATACAGTCTAATTCAGTGCCACTGTTTAACTTCATAACTATCAAGACATCTATGTATAGATGAGGAAATGAAGAGAACTGCGTTGGTTCTGATGTCGATCGTTTGCATTAAAATTGAGACATTTCTGATATTTGCCAACTCCAACAACAACAAAGAAACACGAATGAGCCAGTATTCTAAAATACATTTTATTAATAGCAGCCTGAATGTTTATTTACACAGAACCATAAACTGACAGTAATAACGTTTTTTTTTTAAATTCGGGTTATTCCATACCAACTCACCGAGGACCTCCCACCTCATGTCATGGACTTTCTTGAAAAAATTCATGTGAAAACTATTAAATTCACAGGACCTTGCAAAGTCCTACAGCTCTACTCCAAACACTGTTTTAGTTATGAATTTCGGAGGTTTGTCCCTTGGAGCTAAAGTTGATCATTCCTGTGATTCTTTGGTGAGGCTGAAAACAGTCACTTACTTTTCACTGGATTGGGTTGAGATCTGTACTGAACATCCCAGAAACCATCGGGATCATTTACGTGTATTCATGTTAATATTTGTTGCTGAAGGTTTTATAGTTATCAAATTAATAAAAATAAATACATTTACCCAAACGAAGAATCTTTCATTTTCAAAATTAATATCTCCACTAGTTTTCACTTTGTTTCCATCAACCTGTGCCACAGATTTTGCTGATATTTTCCCAAGACGGATTATTTTGTCATACACTTTGAATATGTTGCTGACTTTAAACCTTGTGCTTAGACTGACAATGACGTTTGTGTTTCTGTGCTTAACTAAAATTTCCATTTTAAATATTTAATCTTTCTCTAGCTTTGTCCTCTAAGTTACAAGCGTAAGAAAAGCTGATTAAGAAATAATATAACATCTTTACATTTTTGATATATCTGCAATGAATATGAGCACTTTATCATAAAAATCTTCAAGGAAATTTAAATAATCCTTCTTGGGAAAATATCCAGTCAAAATATCTTAAAATGTGGGTTTTTCATTTCTGAAGCTACATTTAACAAAATCCGACTTTTTTTTTTTTTTTTCTTTTTAAATGGAGGACCAAGTAACTTCTGGATGTGATAAAACTTTATTAAGACGACACAGAAACAGTTGGTTGCAAGAAAGTGAAAACTAGTGGAAATATTAATTTTTTGAAAATTAAAGATCCTTCGTTTGGGTAAAACAATTTATTTATTTATTTATTTAACTATAAAACATTCAGCAGTGTTCCCCAAACACACACTTAACTTGGGCAAAGGTATATTAGCATACCTGGGCGGCTATTTGGCAAGCGATTTTAGTATTTTTAATTATTTTTTCTGTCCGAAAGAACGACCCCGTCCGGGATCGATTTAACTAGTGGACAATCTCCCCTCGCTCTGCCCTCCCGTACCTGTTGGTTCTGCTATCATGAGAAGGGTCTACTGACACAGAGAGAGAGAGACGTTCTCTGGTTTTACGTTAGAAGACGCAGACTCTGTGGATATTTCAAAGCACACACCAGGTAAAGAATCATCATTCTACTCAATACACAGGTGAAACCTAAAATTTTGCTCACAATGACCTTTCAAACAACAGTTCATCTGGTTTTGTAAATGTTTCACACCACCCGAGGTCCATGCAGTGCTTTAGTTTTTATCTTGTTTAACCAGTTAACTTTTTTTTAAATTTTCTTTTTTGTATTTGAACACTAAATGTAAACTGACTGCAGCACTGAATGTGCCTCTGCTACAATAATAGATATAAGGCAACAGTTTGGCAGAGTTCCTGGTCTCCTACTGGGTCATGTGACCTTGAATTCTCACAGCATTATGTAACGTCAAATATCTGCTAAGAGCTGGTGGAGCAGAAAATGAGTAAATATTGGACTTGGGACTGCAAATG
Source organism: Xiphias gladius (assembly GCF_016859285.1). Classification (NCBI taxonomy): domain Eukaryota; kingdom Metazoa; phylum Chordata; class Actinopteri; order Istiophoriformes; family Xiphiidae; genus Xiphias; species Xiphias gladius. Next base: position 25,940,329 of record NC_053423.1, read on the forward strand.
CTCCTGTTCCTATTCAGAAGAGCTACATTCTGCCCTTTGGAGGAATCATTCTCATCTAGAGACCTCATTTCTGTCACTTATAATGTTGTGGATAACATGGTTTGTCTCCATCTTATTTCTTTTTTCTGTAACAGCTGATCGCACGGCTTCATGTCCCGCTGCTGCTCGCGACAACACATTTAAGGTATCTCAGTCCCGACTTCTGAGTAAATCTCTTGTGACAAACCCTGCAGCTGACTGGCTTGTCCCATGTGGATTTTCATGTGTCTCACAACACCCCCTCTAAACCTAAAACGTTTCTCACAAACCGAACAGCTGAAAGGCTTTTCTCCTGTATGACATCTCATGTGATCAACTAAGTGCGAGCGCTGAGCAAATCTTTTATCACAAATGGAGCAGTTGAATGGTTTCTCTCCTGTGTGAGTTCTCATGTGTACCTGCAGATTTCCCTTTTGAATGAAAGTTTTACCACACACGGAGCAGCTGAACGGTTTCTCTCCCCTGTGGATTTTCATGTGTTTCTGTAAACTGTCACTCCATGAAAAACGTTTCTCACAAACTGAACATCTGAAAGGTTTTTCTGCTGCATGATATCTCATGTGTGCCAGCAGAGTTTTCTTGCAGCCAAACATTTTACCACATCTGAAGCACCTTAATGGTTTCTTGTTGGTATTAACAGCATCGCCAGTATGACCGGACTGAAGTTTCCTGGTCTTCTGCCAATCACCATCACTGTCTTCAGTCTCAGTCTCAGAAGACTCGGAAGCCTTGTCCTTAGTATCTGGTTGTAAATGTCTGTCTGGATCTGAGTTCCTGGCTGGTTCTGGTCCTCCACAGTCCTCTCCATCAGCTTCTGTTTCACCAACAGACACAAATGTGTCATCAGCACACTTGTGTCTTTTGACCCCCGAGAGCCAAGTAAATCTTCTGTCACAAACACTGCAGCTGAATCGTTTCTCTCCTGTGTGGCGGCCCATGTGGTAAACCATGTTTCCCTTTTGTGAAAATCTTTTACCACAAAATGAGCAAATGAATGGTTTTTCTCCTGTATGAGTTCTCATGTGTCTCCCCAGAAGGTAACTGTAGCTAAATGTTTTATCACATTCAGAACAGCTAAATGGTTTCTCACCAGAACTACATCTCATATCACTGGCAGGAACTCTATTATTTTTGAGAGTCTTCAAACCCGACAGTTTCCCGGTCTCCTTCCAGTCATCATCACTGACTTCAGTGGAGTCTGGAGAATTGTCATCACTAATTGGTTCCAAATGTCCATCTGGATCTGAGTTCCTGGCTTGCTCTGATCCTCCACAGTCCTCTCCTTCCACAGAATCTCTGGTCTCAGTTTGGCTTTGATGAAGCTGTGAGGTCTGAGGTTTCTCTTCATCATCATCATCATCATCATCATCTTCTTCAGTCTTCACAGGGTCAGGACTGAATGTGAACCTGGGAACCTCCAGTCCTTGAAGCTGCTTTCCCTCCAGACTGTTCCAGAGTTCCTCCTTTTCCTCTTTAATGTGTTGGGGCTCCTGGTCCTCCTGGTCCAGACTCCACTTCTGCCGCTCAGGAGGAAGCTTCCCTTTGCTCACCGACTGCTGCTGGACGTCTGCAGGGGAGAGTAGAGAGGGCTTAAAGGGGAACTCCACGGATTTTACACATCACAATCTGTTTCCAGTAGTTGGAGTACGATGCACATGTGAAAAAGGTTGTACAAAATCCTTCAGTGTCTCCGGACGGAGCTGTGTGAAATCTTCTGAATGTCCTCAGGTGATGTCACGTGAGTCTGCATTGGTGGAGTCTGAAGAGTAAAATCTGGGGGTGTGGAGTTACAGAGAAGTGAGCTCAGCAGACCGTTGTAAAAGGTAACATTTTGGTAAAAGCTACGCGTCAATATTGCTCAACCTAAGCTGGGTAGGTCTATGGAAATAAAGGCAATGAAACATGCTTAAACCATGTACAACGGCACCAATCCGGCCTTTCCATTAGAGTTTGAGCCCCGCATCAAAGTCCCTTTCCTTGTCCATCAGTCAGGTGTGAATTCCCTATATCAATGAGCATGACTTGCATGTGTCCAGAAAGCATCCACTGCAGATGGTGGATCAATCGACCCGGCTGTCAAAAGCTGAACTTTCCAAATCGACTCCTGTGCTATAGACTGGACACAAGGTCCCTCGCACGTCACTGTAGTGAAATCATTTTATGGAAAATTTCTGATTCAGTAGCTGAAATAAAAACAGGAGTGTGGCCTATAAAACATGAGAAAATGGTGAAAAATGCCCATCACAGTTTCCCCGAGCCCAATGTCAGGTTATCACATGTCTTGTTTTGTCCAAAGAGTTTCAATTTTTCAACGATTAATCAATGATCATAATAATTTCCCTTTTTGTTTTTCTCAATCGACTAATTAGCTCATTGACTAATCATTACAGCTCTAATTACTGGAAGTGGTTTTACTTGTTTATTCTGGTCTGGTTCATGTCTTTTGATTTTATATTTGTCACTTTTAATTTGCTGCCTTGTGAAGTACTTGGTAGCCTGGGTTTTGTCTAAACAAATATTATTCCTGTCATTATATGCTACGTTGAAATTCATGACCTAGTAAAAATATCAATTCCTACTCACACTGAGCTGAAACAACATTCATTTCAGCTGAACTGAGCTGTCAGATGTAACACAAAGTTTTATTTGTCTTTATCATTTTAGTATCAAATCCTGGGCCAACCATCTAGAGACCTTTTGAAGAGAAGGGGGAGACGCGCCGCTAACAGACACTGTCCCATTTTAACACACTACTGATCACACGGAAGAAAAGAACAGCAGGTAAAAGATGAGCAGCAAATCCTGCGATCGCTTCGTTGATGACTATCAGGGTGGTTGGCAGCTCATTTTCTGTCAATCAACTGATCATCTCGGCTCCACTACAGTGACTGTTTTTATGGTAATAAAGGAAAATGTCACCTGATCAAATGTCACCGAACACACAGAGCAGCTCTGTAAATTCTCCAACTGTGGCCTGCACTTGAAACAGACTGTTCCTAAGATATCGAGCAGGTTTCCCCTCCACACCTGAGTCCTGTCGGACAGCAGACCTTTTATCCAGTGCACACAACGACCGGTTCAATATTTCGCTCACACTTTCACAACTTTGTCAGTGTCATTCAGATTTTGTCCAGCAGGCCGCGCTGGCCCCACGGGGTCGGTATTTAGCAACGGCTAGCCCCATTAGCTGAGCCACCGAGTACAGCGCCGGCAGCTCCTCCAGGCTCCCGGTGTGACTTTATGACAAACCGCCTGTTTTCATCAAACCCGCCGCTGAAAAGAACAACAACGCAGATACATACAGAGTTTGGTTTAGCAGCTGCCGCCTTTCGATCTCGGCATCGCTCGGGTGTTTCCGAGTCCAGCGAGCAGGGACTGACCTGCTCGGTGCAGCCTGACTTCGGGCTTCAGCACGGCGTCGAGCAGCCTCCTCTGGCGGCAGATCTCCCGCTCCGACCGCTCCACTCGGTCTTCGTACTCCGCCACGGTTTCCTCAAACAGACCGACAATCTCCTCCGCCGCCGCCGTTAGCCGCTCGGTGAGCAGCGCTCTCAGCGCCGGGATTTCAGCCGCGTCTTCTCCCTTTTCCACCCGCAGCAGAAAGTCTTCAGCGGCGGCGCTGATCCGCTCGTGTACCGACACCCGCAGCAGCTGCACGGCGCACATTTTCCTCCTTTTCTGCGCAGTTTGAGGCTTCCAGCGAACAAAGAGAGCCAGCGGGGAGGTAAACAGAGACACCGAGTTCCGCGTCGACGACAGTTCGCTTGGAGGAGCGCGAACAGCGACCTCTGCTGGACTGGAGGAGAGCGAGAGGCGCTGCAGACGTTTCTCACTCGGTTCAGACATTTTTGATGAGTCTGACTTCTAGAGAGCGGAGGAAGAAGTACTCAGATTACTTACTTAGACATACTCCAGCAAAAGTACAAACAGCGCAGTGTAGAAATACTCTGCTACAAGCGCAGTCAAGATTTTACTTCAATAAAAGTACAAATGTATCAGCAACAAAATACACTTGATGTAGCAAAAGCTGAAGAACTCATTATGCAGGAAGAATAACATATTTATCATAGGACTTCATTCGCATTCTGAGTTACTACTACTACGCGACTACCGAAACCTGCCAGCTCAACCCTGATACCTCAAACTGACCATCAGACGTGAGGAGCTGGTTGTAAGGAAACGTCACCTGACTGAGTGAATTCGGGGCACAAAGGTCCCTCAAGCTCAATTTAATGCTCACATTTAAATGCCAAAATAAAGCTTTTTACACAAAATCATAAAAGGAGATCATTTTTATTTTTACTTTATATAATTACATAATATGATTAGTGTTGAGTTCCTTAAACAATTTGCTGACTTGCGACTTTTTAAATATTAACCTCAGTTTTTGGTAGTACAAGCCTGCTATGAAACATTTTCAGGCAAAATAATCTGAGAAACTCACAATAGATACCTAGCAGTTACTCCTAAAACAGGCCAGTTAGTAGAAAAGCACTTGTTTCAGTCACTACGAGCCAAAGAAGTTCCCTTCGTCCTCCACAGACGATCTTCTCTTTGGGTTTGACTTAAAGCAAACTGCTGCTCTTCTTCAGGTCCTGCAGCTGTTCGTCTGTTTTGTCCATTTTCTCCTAACTATAAACTGGTTTTTCACATGCTGAAGCGGGGACGTGGCGATTAGGAGGCTGAATTTTAGCCAAACAGCAGAACCAGAACTCATCTCTCTGACCCTTTCCTTCATCAACACAACCTTGTGTGAGCAGTGGTTCAGGCTCCATGTTTATCGAGCTCCTCGGAGGAAATCTGTCTTCGCTGCCCTCATATTCTCAGATTTACATCTATCTGGTTTGACATTGGAGATAAATTTTACCGTCTGCCTCAGGTTGCGATCCGGGTCGACTGGTTTCCTCCAGAATATTAGGACATTTTCAAACCCATAGTTTGCTCTGGTCTGAATCAGTGGATAAGCTGGTTTGCTTTTTTACTCTTAGTTCAGTTTCTTTTCACACACAAAAAAAAAAAATCAAGCAGGGAAAACTGAATCAATAAAAACAAGGTCAGCATGTACCTCTCTCATTGGTTAGTTGTGTCTGAGGACAGGAGACACAGAAGCAGCTCCTATCTGCCCAAATATCAAGAAACTAGTCCAGGTCCTACCCCCATTCATTCTCCTGTTAGGTCTTAGCAGCTGTTGATGTCTTCATCTGCATCCCAGCATGCAAAGCTCACCTGGCTACATGAGCCGTCGAGGTGGAAGTGACGAGTTACATCTAATCTCGTTACTGTAACCAAGTTGTTGTTGCTTTTCATGTACTTGTACTTTTTATTTTTAAAAAAAATCAGTTATTTCACACTGACGTAAGTTTTTTTTTTTTTTCTAACTCAAGTACTTTACTTTGTTATATTGAAAGTGGAAGTTTCTACAGAGTAAAAACATAAAAGTCACGTGATGAAGTTATGATTAACGGTAACAAATTAAAAGAGCCAGATCAGCGGCTCAGCAAGGAAGCAGCTGCTGGTGAGACTGTGGCCGCTGGAGGGCAGAGCTCCGTGTTCAGAGAGGAGCTGGTTCTCCGCTCACGGTCCACATACATGTTCTAAATGCGTTCACAACTGGACCAGGTCTAACTATAAAATGATGCGGCCATGGTTCAGATTAGCGTTAGCTAAACATTATCACGCCGTATTTTTTGACTTTGACTGACTTTGTACTTTTATGTGACTACATTTGTACACAAGTAACTTTACTTCTACTTGAGTAAAATTTCTTTTAAGTACCAGTACTTTGAGTTGAGTACCATTTTCAAGTTCTCCTCCCACCTGTGAGCCATTCATCTCAAACCTGCAGAGCATGTCTTTCATTTGGGTCAGACTGTGGTTGGATCAAATTCCCACCACAAACAAACCCCTCCACAATTTGTGACCAGACCAAGGCCACTTCCTCTAAAGGTCTCAGCATGGTTGCTTTTGTCCACACCTGAGTACGGCTGCTGTGTTCCGATGTGCCCAAATGAATTCACCACACAGAGTTCTGAAGCCGTGTATTCGGGAAGCTTCACAACACGTTGGGGCTTTAGCAGCGACGGAGATCCCACATTTAGAAACACAAGAACTGTGATTGGTCAACTTGGGACGTGTTTGTTTTCACCAAATCGTCGCATCTTTGGACTGTGGGAGGAGACTGAAGTGCCCAGAGGAAACGCAAGCAGACACAGATAGAACCAGGTGGATTTGAAATATTAGGACTAATACTCCAGCAGGGGGACTGCAGCGCTAACCACTGAGCCTCTATGCTGCCTACTATATATATTTAGTATTCTAGATGTAAAAATGAATTAGTACAACAACAAGGCCAGTGTAGAGATGATAGCTAGAGTGTGATACCTCAGGAGTCCTTAAAGGTTTCAGCAGTACAACAATGTACTACTGTGCCAGTAACGTTTGCACTACGGCTGCAGCACTCTGATCAGATTTTGTGATTCAGCTGCTCTAAATGATCGTAGACCAGCAGTACTCACTATGAGTAATCTTCCCTTTGCCACTGGGCATTGATTATCTCCTAGCTACTCGTGCACTGTACCCCTGCATCATCAGTGGGTTCTCTACACAGGGTTCGTAGCTGGGACAGTAGACGTCCTTTCAGAGCACTGGGTTCAGGCTGGGTAAAAGAACAGTGCTTGTTACTCAGGTGATCTGGCTCAGGAGGAAGAATGTGCTCTCACTATTTAAGCCAAGTAGCTCAAGTGACAGAGAACCAGAGTGAAAAAACTATTTGGCAACATTATCTGACTAACTGGAAGAATCTCCTTTATTTCAGCTACGTGAATTGTTACAGGCCTTCATGACGAAGGCCAAGTCGCTCTTTTGATATAGCTCCGAAGAGCCACCCTTATCAATGAATGTATTTTTGATCAATTAAATCACTGATTGCAGTTAATTTATCACAGCTGAATAATTAAAAATCCCTTGATGGCAAGACATGAATCTGAGAAGCTTGATAAACATGGGCTCAGCCACCTCGCTGACCTATCCTGACCAACGGCCCATCATGATGCGTTCAGCGGTTCAACAGCGTCAGCTTCATTTTGTGCTGCCTGAATAAGAATCTGCAGACTCGGTCACTTGACTGTCTGCTGTGTGGAGCTTCATGTGTCTCTTTAGATGTCCGGTAACTGTAAAACATTTGCCGCAGACTGAGCAGCTGAAAGGTTTCTCTCCTGTGTGGATTCTCATGTGAATCTTCAGGCTCCCCTTTTGGGCACAACTTTTACCACAGATATTGCAACTGAATGGTTTCTCTCCTGTGTGGACTCTCATGTGTTTGGTCAAGTCTCCTTTTTCAGCACAGCACTTTCCGCAGAATGGACAACTAAACGGTTTCTCTCCCGTGTGGACTCTCATGTGTTTTTTCAGGTCTGTTTTCTGAGCACAACCTTTACCACAGACAGAGCAACTGAATGGTTTTTCCCCCGTGTGGTACTTCATGTGTCTGTTGAGGTGTTCTTTAACGTGAAAACTTTTATTACACACCGAGCAGGTAAATGGTTTCTCTCCTGTGTGGATTCTCATGTGTCTGGTCATGTTTCCCCTTCCACTGAAATTCTTCCCACAGAACAAGCAGCTGTACGGCTGCTCTCCAGTGTGACACCTCATGTGTGCCGTTAATGATCCACTGTCTTTAAATGATTTATCACAACCTGTGCAGGGAAATGGTCTCTCGCCCGTGTGGTCTCTGATGTGTCTATTCAAGTTACCCTTGAGGCTAAATCTTTTACCACAGTACGAGCAAGGAAACGGCCGCTCTTTCATTGAAGATCCTATATCAGTGTCAGGAGCTTCACTGTTTTTAACAATCTCTATACCTGACTGAGCTTCACTGGACTGTGTCCAATCACAATCACTGTCATCAGTTTCAGTAGAGGCTGGAGAATTGTCTTCACTAACTGGTTGTAAATGTCTGTCTGGATCTGAGTTCCTGGCTGGTTCTGGTCCTCCACAGTCCTCTCCTCCCACAGAATCTCTGTTCTCAGTCTGGTTTTGATGAAGCTGTGAGGACTGAGGTTTCTCTTCATCATCATCATCATCTTCACTCTTCACAGGGTCAGGAGTGAATGTGAACTTGGTGATATCGGCCTCCTCCAGCCCTTGAAGCTGCTCTCCCTCCTGACCGGTCCAGAGTTCTTCCTGTTCCTCCTTAATGTGTGGGGGCTCTGGTGGGTCCTCCTGGTCCAGATTGGAGCTCCACTCCTCCTGCTCAGCGGAAATCTCTTTCCTCACCAACAGCTGCTGGACGTCTGCAGGACACACTGAAATACAGACACACACATTGTGGAAAACTCAGGTTTATGACATCCCAAGCCAGATACATGTTTACCATGATACCATCTTTTCTTGCATTACAAAAAGGAGAAAGACGCCTGAAACACACAATACTGGACGAGTGGAGCATCGGCCAGGAAGCATAAGATTATCAGTTTTCACAGATCAGCAGGATGGCGGCTCACCATCAGCCCTGAGGAGGCAGACCGCTCAGCCTCCAGCTGTCCCTGGTCGGCACTTTGTCGTCATGCAACTCAGTTTGTTATTGGAGCAGCTGATACCAGCATAGAACAGAGGAGATGTAGAGCTGCCTGGTAAAACTGGACTAAATTTAGCTTAAAAGTTTAGGTTTTTCACGTGATGATTATATTTTCAACACGTAGAAGGTTCCATCGCATCTCCTAGACAGATTTCTTAAAAAGTGAAACCTATGGGTAAATTTAGGTTTTCTAGCACAGGTTTACGAGGGAGGCCTCACTGCGGTGATGGCGGCTTGTTTACTTCCACCTACAACCCTGACAGGTCTATAAAGGAGGCAGCGGATCTCGCCTCCATGATCCAGTTGTAGCCATAGCCTCAGAATTTTTACTTTAGTCATGAGAAGACAATATTCGAGGCTAAAGCCAACAGGTCCCAGATAAAGTCTTCACCAGCTGATGATCCACGTTGAAGACATGGAAATATAGTAGCAGCAGCGTTCTTGTTTTGCAGGGTCTAGCTAGTTAGTACAGTAGTATTAATTGTGTTGTATTAACATTGTAGAATTAGTACCAGTGGTATCACAAGTATAATAAGTAAAGTCATTCTGAGGCCCTCATTGAAAACAAGATGGTGCCTCTTAAGGGATTTATCCTCAAATGAGAATTTGAAATAAATAAAACAAAGGCGAAGACCCTGTCTGGCTGCGTACCTTAGGTACTCGTTCGTATTTTCACTGTAAACGTTACAAGAGAACAGGCTTTGAGGATGAGGACTAGGGCCATGTTCAGACTAAAGCCTTGGGACATCCATCCTTTCTAAATGTTCGTAATCATGCAGTCTTTTGACAGTAATTACAGCCGTAAGTTAGAGCTGCGGCGATTAGTCGATTGTCCGATTAGTTAATAGAAAATCAAAAATCCAAATGGTTGCAACCATTTTGATAATCGATTAATTGTTTCAGTCATTTTTCAAGCCAAAAATTCCAAACGTTTGCGTCTTCTCTTGATCACATCTGAAGATAAACTAACATCTTTGGGATCTGTTGGATAAAGCGAGCGATTCGATGACTGAACCTCGGCCGATGGGAAGTCAACATTTTTCATTTTATAAATAAACTGAAAAATATTCACACAGCTCACAAGCAGCTGAATGATGAATTCATGACCATCACGATTGTTCTGTTAGGATGTGAAAACTTCAGCTCCCATGAGGCTTTGCTAGCGATGCGTTGTGTAAGACTTCTGGGAGTTGTGGTTGTTGCCTGATAACAGTGCATTTGTTGTTTTATCTTTGAAAAATCGAGTCGTTTTCATGTTTTACTATCCTGTAATGTAGTTTGTATCTGTTTCTCAGACGGGAGACAGAAAACTTCCGAATCATGTTTCACTTCAGTGAAAACCTTCATGTTTGCCGGGCCGATGCTAGCTAGCATGTTTAGCATGTTTGCCGTCTCCGGGTCCTCCGGGTCCAGCGAGCAGGGACTGACCTGCTCGGTGCAGCCTGACTTCGGGCTTCAGCACGGCGTCGAGCAGCCTCCTCTGGCGGCAGATCTCCCGCTCCGACCGCTCCACTCGGTCTTCGTACTCCGCCACGGTTTCCTCAAACAGACCGACAATCTCCTCCGCCGCCGCCGTTAGCCGCTCGGTGAGCAGCGCTCTCAGCGCCGGGATTTCAGCCGCGTCTTCTCCCTTTTCCACCCGCAGCAGAAAGTCTTCAGCGGCGGCGCTGATCCGCTCGTGTACCGACACCCGCAGCAGCTGCACGGCGCACATTTTCCTCCTTTTCTGCGCAGTTTGAGGCTTCCAGCGAACAAAGAGAGCCAGCGGGGAGGTAAACAGAGACACCGAGTTCCGCGTCGACGACAGTTCGCTTGGAGGAGCGCGAACAGCGAACAGCGACCTCTGCTGGACTGGAGGAGAGCGAGAGGCGCTGCAGACGTTTCTCACTCGGTTCAGACATTTTTGATGAGTCTGACTTCTAGAGAGCGGAGGAAGAAGTACTCAGATTACTTACTTAGACATACTCAAGTAAAAGCACAAAAGTGTCAGGATCAAACGTCAAGATATACTTGAGTACCAAAAGGGAAAGTACTCATCGAGCAGGATAATACATGTAATTGGAGAAGAACTGCTGATGCACTGACCATACTTTATATTCTGCCGGGTAGTTTGTGAATTTTGCCCTGGGATCAGTAAAGTCTTAGGCAGACTTTATTAGACTCACCTGTACAGTGTGATCCAATCCATCTATCGAATTACGTGAAGATAGATGTTTTGGATCTATCTTCACCAGTCCAGTACAACGCCTCCTTTAACTTATCTGACATCATCTTTACACACTATGGACATTCAACCCATCACACGGAACCTTACTTCTCAGCTGTATAAACTGCTTTTGTGTATTTGTATATTATCATACTTTCAACTACTTACGATCATTTTGCTGCTTTTTTTTGTTCTTCCGCAGACTAATCTTCATTTTTCCTTTTTCTCTTACTTCTGTACTTAGCTGTTAAAGTCTGATTCTGATTTAACTATGACCTCATTAATAAACATATAATCGAATTTCCAATATTCTTTTTCTCTTTCACATTATGAGCTTCGTAAGGCCAAACGTTATCACAGAGCTGCTGTACTGGATTACATGAGGCTGGACAGAGACTTCTACAGCAGAAATATTTACTTCATTAATGATTAGTCAATTGATAGACGTAATCAGTAACTATTTTTCATCATTTATTAATTGTTTCATTCATTTTTGAAGTAAAAATAAAATTCTCAGATGTTCGTTTTCTGTTTTTTGTCTCACTCACTTGGACAAAACAAGACATTTGAAGACGTCACTTTTTTACTATTTTATGACATTTTATAGACCACCCAATCAATCAACTGATCAAGATTATCTGCAGACTAATTGAAACTGAAAATACTCTTCAGGTACAGCAAGACAAACTTTACTTACATCATTTTTTTCCCCCCAAAGGACACAGGTCAGGTCTTCTCTGTTGATTCTAGGAACTTAAAAAGTATTAAATTAATGACAAAGGCTTTTTAAAGTGACTCCTCAAACCGTCTTCAGTCTGACCAACAAATGAAACGGATATTTTTGGTGCTTTTACAGGAAAATCAATAAACTGACTGAAACTGAAACCGGCTGCCCTTCAGATCAGTTTAAAATAATCACACCAGAAAGTCAAATAGAAAATACGAACGGTTTTAATTTTCAGTATTCTCTTACACGATTCTGTTTCAACCCTCCAACCACCCAAGAAATGAAGTAACGTAAGAAATTTTTTATTGTTAAAAATCCCAAACTTTGTCAATTTCTAGATAAACACTAATTTCTCACTGTGTTGAACATCAGTGTTTTGGTGTTTGTTGAAGACTCTGGAGCGTTTAAATTAAAAAAACAAAAACAAAACATGAATGGAATTGTTATTTAGACTTTTGTGAAATGAAAGGAAGTGATGATTTTAGAAAAAGTTTTCTTTTTACAACTGAGCTGTTACTAATATTTTTCATTTTGGTGTTTCTACTTTATTATTATATTAATTGTAAGGTCTATAAAACACAAACAGTGAAGTCAAACAGATTCAGAAGAGGTTGAATCAGAACCTCAGATCAGAACCAGGTCGTGTCTGATGACTGACTTATGGATGGATAAAGTAATAATTTCTGTCTCTTAATGAACTGACTCAGTTCAGACACTGTTTTATTAATCAAAGATATGAACCTGTTACACCAAAGGAACTTTTCCACAAACTCAGGAACTACTTGTTTTTGATTAAATTTAAACAGGAATCTGTATTTATCTGTTAATTTGATGCAGTTCGTCATTCAGACTGAGGAGACTTTTACATTCATGTTACTTACAGCTTCATTCAGACATGTAGGTAGAAAGAGACACAAAGCAAAGGTGATATTTGTCACCTGGCTCTCACCAGGAGAAAGGTAAAACGATTACCAGTGGGGAAAAAACTCCTCCTCAGTCTGAATGACAAACTGCATCAATTCAGATTCATGTTTGAAAAGAGCTGAGAGCCGAGGCCAAATTTAGTTCCAGAAACTCACCAGCAGATCGGCTTCATGTTACCAACGTTATGTTATGTTCTTGCAGTGGAAATGAGACTTAAGGAGCCACAGGAACTAAACTGGAAACTAAAAGTCCCTTTTGCATTTCTTGTTTGTGTTTCTGCTGCATCTGAAGTACCACAAAGATCCTATAAATTAGTCCAAAAAACTCCGGAGCACCTGTCTCTACATGATCTGCTATAGCAGCCTGAGGTTTGTGTTTGACCAGTCAGGGATATTCAGCACCACAGCCTCCACCCTGATAACAAGCCCAGAGCAGGGAGTTGTTGGAGACCGGGAACTAATTCTGTTCCCTGGTTCTTGCGGCATAAGGACAGGTCAGGTACCAAAATTCCTAAAATCAGTAAAACATCAAAACCAGGGTAAGGAGACACTACTGTCACAGCTGGATGAAGTCAGTGTGAACTCCTTCCTGTCGTTTCAGGTTCAGTGTCACAGCTGAATCTTTGGCGGCTCGTTCTCCGGTGTGAACCTTCATGTGCGAGTCCACTGAACGTTTCTCCTGGTACCTCTTCCCACAGACCCGGCAGCTGTACGGTTTCTCCCCGGTGTGCGTCAGCATGTGTCTCTTCAGGTCGATCTTCTGGACGAAGCCTTTGCTGCAGAGCTGGCAGCCAAACGGTTTCTCCTTTTTGTGGAACCTCTCGTGTGTCTCCAGCGAAATCTTCTGGCGAAACCTCTTCCCACAGAGGCTGCAGATGAATGGCTTCTCGCCCGTGTGGATCCTCATGTGGGAGTCTAGGTTGCCGATCTGCCGGAAGTTCTTCCCGCATACCCTGCAGGTGTACGGTTTCTCCCCAGTGTGGATCCTCTTGTGTACGTCCAGATGCTGGCTCATGGTGAACTTCTTGCCACAGACGTCGCAGGAGTAAATCCTAGGCTTCCCACCCGTGTGGCTCTTGATGTGTCTCTTCAGGACAGTGTTTTCGATGAAAGTCTTCCCGCAGAACTCGCAGATGTACGGCCTCTCACCAGCGTGCAGCTTCATGTGTCGCTCTAGAGAACCTTTCCTGGGGAAGTCCTTACCACAGTCTTTGCACCTGAAGGGTTTCTGGCCGGTGTGCATCCTCATGTGGATCTCCATGTCCCTGAAGCTTATGCCACAGATGTCGCAGATCCTGCTGGTTTCTCGGTGGCTCTGGATGTGGATCTGTAGACTCTCTGAGGACTCTGACTGCTCTCCACAGACACCACAGCGACATTCGGGATCATTTAAATGAGTCTCAGCATGCCGCACAAAGTTACCTTTATTGTAAAAGGCGTTCCCGCAGACCTTACAGCAGTGAGAGGGAGTCAGACTGGGTTTCCTGCGTCTGCTCTTGATGCCAGGCTGGTCTTTGGACTCGTGGCTCCGAATATGTTGCCTTAGCCCGGCGCTCTTTGTGAATCCTTTCCTGCAGACTTTGCAGCTGAATGGCATCTGTCCATCATGGGCCTTCATGTGTCGCTCCAGAGAGCCGGCGTGGCTGAACTCTTTGCGGCAGACTGTGCACCTGAATGGCTTCTCCGCCGTGTGGATCCTCATGTGCGTCATCATGTTGCCCTTCTGGTTGAAGCCTTTCCCGCAGATGTGGCAGCTGAAGGGTTTCTCTCCAGTGTGCAGCCTCAGGTGCGTCTCCTGAGCTCGGATCGAGGGGAACTTCTTTCCGCAGACATCGCAGGTCCTGCTGCTGTCGCGGTGAGTTTGAAGGTGAAGCTTCAGACCATCACTGGACTCCAAACGCTCACCGCACAGACCACACACACATTCAGCCTCCTTTGAGTGTTTCTCCACGTGTTTCATCAAGAAGCCTTTTCTGTCGAAGGATTTCCCACACACTCTGCAGCAGTGAGATGTTGCCTCTTCATCGTCCTCTTCCTCCTCGTCAGCTGGATCCTCTGGAGAGGCTGGTTGGTGGTCTGGTTCAGAGACGGTCTCTGGTCCGGAGGACGTGCCAGGCAGCGGCTCCTTCAGTCGGCCGTCAACAGAAACGTCCGGCTTCAGATGTCTTTCATCAGAGAGACTCCTGACACCGACCGACAGACACAACTCTGCAGAGAAAACAATCTAAAATAAGTTTATTTAAATTTACTTAATCTCAGACTTTCATTTAAATGTTTGAACCCTGGGCTTAAACCAGCTAATATTTTCATTGATGATTAATCTACAGATTATTTTCTTGATTTATAGACTGATCCTTTGGTTTATAAAATGTCCGGCAATAGTGAAAAGTGCTTCTTACAATTTCCTACAGACCAAGGTGACGTCTTCAAATATCTGGTTCTGTCCAGCTGTCCAAAACTCAAAGAGCTCAAGTTTAATATAACTGAGGCCAAGAAAAGCAACGAATCCTCACATCAAAATAGTTGCTGATTAATTGTATTTCAACTAATCAATTAATTAAATAATCATTACAGCTCTAACATTCAGAATGAACACAAGTGAAATTATCAGTTTATTGTCATGGAAGACAAATAAAAAACAGGAAATCCTCACAAGAAGCGACGGAAAAATAGTTATCAATTAATTTTCTGTTGATCAATTACCTGACAGAGTTTTAAAAACTTTACTTAAAGCTGAGTTCTGTTTGAAATTTGAGTTACTATTGTTGATACAGTACCTGATAACCACTTTGTGAAACAAACATTTTTCTACAATAACATTTTTACATTGAATAAAAGAAGCCAAAGTCACCAGATTTTGTCTGAACACAAGCAGTCGAATAGCAGGAGTAGTAGAAGTAGAAAGTATAAATCAAGAACAATCTTATCACAGAATAAATCAACCAGATTATAAATCTGACGTGTGATGAGTTTGTGTTACTCACTGATACAGACACATCTCGGTCAGAAGCAAAACAGCACTGAGGTTTGATACCCAGCACTAATTTCCTTTTTCCCACAGAATAAATAAAAACTTCTTCAACCCCTTTAACCCATCAGTGGGACAGACAATGTTTTACCTCACAGAACTTTTTTAGATCCAGTTTAAGATAAAAGATAGAGTGGCATGAAATAGTCTGGGCACTCCTGGTCCAAATTTCTGTTACTGTGAGTAGTTTAGTGCGTAGAAGATGAACTGTTCTCTAAACGAGTGTTTCAGTTCTGGTTTGGGGGATTTTCGCCGATTCTTCCTGCAACAGGCCTCTAGTTCTGTAGATTCTTGGTCCGTCTTGCAGACTCTTCTGAGTCTCTATCCACAGATTTTCCATGATGTTTCGGTCGGGGGACTGAGGGCCATGGCAAACCCGTCAGCTTGCGCCTCTTGAGGTCGTCCATTATGGATTTTGAGGTTTGTTTCGGATCATTATCCTGTTATAAGGCCTCCTCTTTTCATCTCCAGCTTTTTTACAGACAGTCTGACGTTTGCTCCCAGAATCTGCTGGTATTTAATTGAATCCATTCTTCCCTCTACCAGTGAAATGTTCCCTGTGCCACTGGTTGCAACACAAGCCCAAAGCATGATTCATCCACCCCCGTGCTGAACAGTTGGAGAGGTGGTGTTTTCATTCAACTCTGCTCCTTTTTCCTCCAAACATCCCTTTGCTCATTGTGGCCATAAAGTTCTATTTCAACTTCATCAGTCCACAGGACTTGTCTCCAAAATGCATCAGGCTTGTTGAGATGTTTCTTTGCAAACGTCTGACGCTGAATGTTGTGGTGATGGATCAGGAAAGGTTTTCTTGTGATGAATCTTCCATGAAGATCATATCAGTGCAGGTGTCGCTGCCCAGTAGAACAGGGCACCACCGCTCCAGAGTCTGTTAAATCTTCCTGAAGGTCTCTTTCGGTCAAACGGGGTTTTTTTATTTGCCTTTCTATCAGTCCTACCAGCAGTTCTCTCTGTAAGTTTTCTCAGTCTTCCAGACCTCAACTGGACCTCCATCGTTCCTGTTAACGGCCATTTCTTAATTACATTAGGAACTGAGGAAACGGCTTCCTGAAAACACTCTGCTATCTTTCTATAGCCTTCTCCTGCTTTGTGGCCATCAGTTATTCTAATTTTCAGAGCTAGGCAGCTGCTTAGAGGAGCCCATGACTGCTGATTGTTGGAACAAGGTTTGAGGAGCCAGAGTGTTTATAAAGCTTTCACATTTGCATCACCTGGCCTTTCCTAACGATGACTGTGACCGAGCCACAGCACTGACAAGCTAATTAAGGTCTGAGACCTTGGTAAAAGTTATCTGAGAGCTCAAATCTCTTGGTGCCCAAACTTTTGTATGCTTCTCCTTTCATTTTTTCACTCTAAACTTGTACAAAATAAAAATAATTCACTAATCTGGCTTAAAATGTTGGAAAGAATGTTTCACCTCTAACTTTATGCGTGGAGATCAGTTCATCTTCTACTCACTTCACTATTCAGTGAAAGAGATTTTGACCAGGGGTCGCTGGATCGGGGCAAAGATTTGTAGAGATACCGTCAGATTGGAAATAAGGTCACAACAAAATTAAAGCTACTTAAGGGTAAATAAAAGGGGGAAACTGGATTTTAAGGGTTTTTTTTAATGCATCGGTTTTCTCCTCTGAACACAGTCAGCCATGTAAGAACTTTAAATCAACAAAGTTTAAATAAACAGGATGAGGAGTCTTTGGCTGACAGCTCTACAGACAGACTCAGGTTTCAGACCAAATTATATCGTTTTTATTAAAGGTTGAGGTAGATTTTCTTCCTAAAGTCTCTGAACGCTCTTCTCAGCCTCCACAGTCCAGATGAGAGGAGATCAATCTTCTGACTGAGCTGAGTCTCCTTCGGGTCTTGGTGTCAGATCTCAGAAAGACATTAAGAAGCAGGGGGTGGTGCGGTTTGTGGACATACTTTATTGCCCTGAGTTTTGTCTCTCAGGCTACTTACAAACCGGCCCGCCCCACTGCTGGAGGTTGTTGGGGCTGCATGCAGCCTGAAATGAATATCTGCAGACATTACTTTGGGCAGAAAAAATAGCCCACTCCAAACTGCATTCTGTTGGTTAAAAAGGCATTTTAAAAAAAATCTCTGTTTTTACAGTCAATATTAAAAGATGCTGGAAAAGAACTTCAAAGATACGACAGAAAACATAAAAATGAATCTAAGGGAGAGTTAGTGCATTGACACAGCGTTTTTATGTTTTGTTATAATACCATAATTGTGAACAGAACAATAATATGATCCTATGAATTTATTTATTATTTATCTTGCGCCCTCGGGCTCCAATAAGGGTCGATAAGATTCTGATCATGTGAAATGATCGTCACTAATAATTGGTTTAATTTGTAAAACTGTGAGAAAACTGTGAGAAAACTCATGTTTGCACATATTTCATCAAGCGATCTGTTATGGTTTGTGGGTTTCTTATCATTCACATGTTCTGCTCCTTTCACCTGATGGTCTGAGCCAGAACGTTGAGTCTGATGAAAGATAAATGGAGGATCAAGCAAACAAAACTAACACCTGTCAGTTTACAGAAATAAAAGCTTGTCAGTAAATCAGTTGGAGAGAAATTTAAAATTAACTTGTAGCAGGTATATCTCACCTTAAATTTTTAGATTTTTGATCAAAGTCTGGTTTGACTTTGGTCATTGCTACAGGACCAACAAATTCAAATTCGGGCTGGTTTACACTTATTTTTCTTTTCTGAGCCTGAAGAAACGGATTCAGAACCGCAACAACTGAAGTCATGAAGTGATTTTCATTTACAAAAATTGTTTCCTGCTTCCAAATGTCCGATTTTTTGTGTCCCAGTAAACGGAAACTGAATTTCTGTTGGACACATCGTCACCTGGGACTGGAAAATATACAGTGAATCAAAGGTGCATCAGATGAATAACGGATGAATACTGAGAAAAATATGAGCCACTTGCACGAGTTTTTGTTGCAGAGAATAAACTGCTCTCCTTACACTAACTGATGAAGACCGTCTGATGCGGCTGAAAGCTCTTTTAAGTTATTAAATGAACCCCGGTGTGTGTGTGTGTGCGCGCGCGCGTGTGTCCCGTGTCCTCCAGCTGCAGTCTGCTGTTGAGTCTCTGTATCCGGACACTTACCTGTCCTCTCTGCCCCGGATCCTGGTCTCGGTCTGTCCCCGGACCCTTCTGGTCCTCCGTCGCACGTCCTGGTGGCTCTGAACGCGGTGAAGATCTCCTCCACGGCTGCGGCGATCCGCTCCGTCACCAGCTCCTTCAGCTCCTTCAGCTCCGCCTGTCCGCGCTCCTTCAGCAGCCGGTAGATGTGGTCCGCGACCGCCGTCAGCTGCTGGTCGATCACGGCTCTCAGGCTCCGGGTCCCGGTGCTTTTGGACCGTTTTTTAGACATTTTGGCGGAACAAAGACTACAGTGTAAACAATGCGAGGACGCTTCCGCAATCCTCAACCCAGCGTGTTTGCGTAAGACGTCGACGTTGCCTAGGCTCAGATGTTACACGAGCTGCTGCGTCACCGGGAACGTGGCTCCAGGATTGCTGACGTGGTAACTGGGATGTGCACCTGAAGAACTCCATCACCGAAACGGTTTCGTTGTCCCGTCGTGTTTTTTAAACCTCTCTCCGAATTTCGATCCTTCGCTTCGCTTGTCGTGAAAACCCAGCTTTAAATGCGACACCCAGACGCCATTTAGAAATAGGTCTGTAACTCTAAAAGCAGGTCTGGAGATCTGTAGTAGACCCTCAAAGTTTTCTGGTAAATTAGGCATAAAAAGTTCTCCATCCATGAGCATTTCGGTTGAGTGAATGTGTACTTTTAAAAAGTTGTTTACGCCGCTCGCTGCTTCGACAGGTGGCGACTGTAGAAATGGCAACACAACGTACAGTCGCACAGTATATTACGGTAATGTAATGGACTGGGTGCGAGCTGGACTGTGACTGCACCTTCTGTAATAAAGGTGAGTTTGTGGTGTTCCCACTTCACAGGCTCACGGTGACTTCAGCGACGTAGAAATACTCCGCTAAAAATAAAAATCTCTAGTTACAATGAATTACAGATGTATTTGTCTCTTCCAGAGTGTTACGGTACAACTTCTGTTATTAGTACTGACCAGTTAACGTGTCGTCGTGTAAAACGTGTAAAAATTGCACCAGTTACTTTACAGTTTTTTGGTCATTTGGAAATGTTGCATTTGTGGAAACTGCGACATTAATATTTGATAATTGAAATTCATAAGGAGGCGTAAGAGATTATAAAGAGGTGTAAAGTGAGATTATATTTTATTTTTGAATAAAAAGGGTGACACACCAGTCATTTTTTTCAGTATCTAGCAAGAAGGAATTTTGTTTATAATCTGCTGAAAGATAAATGGGGGATAGTGACTTAATAAAAGTTATTGGTGAATCAGCTGATGCTGAATTGTAAAGAGGTTCATTAATCTGAATAACAGTGTTAAATTGTAACAGGTAAATCTGTTCTCAAGAAAACGGCTCATCCTTAAATTACTGGGATTTTGATTGGAGTTTGGTGAGACTTTAGAGATTTATTCCACAGGGCCACTGATGTGTCGGTTTTAAGTGATAAACATGTTTCTGTCTGTGATGTTTCAGGTCGATGATGAAAAGACTTCAGCTGGGAGTCAAAACCGAAAACATCCGAGACCTCGGAGCAGCTGAGATGCCTAACTATGAGAACAACGGTGTACGGGACCGATGGTTGGACTACCATCCCGTAGGACGGAGGATACCAGGGACTCGATTCATTGCCTTTAAAGTACCTTTAAAATCACCTCTGAACTGTCGGGTCCCAGCATCAGAATCCTTGGGTCTGTGGGACCTGCTGGACTTTCTGGAGAATCAGAACCAGGAGCTGAGTCTGATCATTGACCTCACTTTCACCAAGAGGTACTACAGCCTGCCGGACGTCCCTCAGTCCTGTTCTTACAGTGAAGATCCGCACAAAGGGTCACCAGGTTCCCTCTGACGCCAACATCCTGACCTTCAAACGGGAGGTGAGACAGTTCCTGAAGGAGAACCAGGACAATGACAAGCTGATCGGAGTCCACTGCACCCACGGCTTGAACCACACTGGATACCTGGTCTGCAGGTACCTCATAGACGTGGACAGGCTGGATCCTTTGACAGCTCTGAAGCCCTTTAACTCCTGCAGAGGTCATCTCATCGAGAGGCAGAACTACCCCAAAGATCTGCAGCGAGGCGCCAAGAGGAGCAACAGCGGCATCGACGAGCAAGAGAAAGAGGCAGCCCGAGGGCTCCCTGGGCCGAGGCACCACCGCCAAGGAAAAGCCCGCTGTCCGGTGGTGACCCGGCAGAGGAGACTCAACTAGCCGGCGAGAAGCAACCGCCTGGTAACCGCCGTCGTCATGGAGCTCGGCATTGACAGGGGACAGACCACAAGTCCTGTGATAGACCTCCACAAAGTGGCGTCCTCCCCACACCTCCTTTACATTTAAATAATCAAAAATCAGATTTGTTAAACTGAAATCAAAATGAGTTTTTCTATAAATCCGTCTCCTTGGCATTTGACTTGTTCTAATTTAGACAAATTTGTCATAGATAAAAAATTTTAGTTCAGACAAAAATCCCTCCAGGAGGTCCATTTAGTAGCTGCTCTGGAGCTTTCGATCATATCGAGAACTTTGAGGACTTGTCGTCCACATTGGTTTAAAAGCGGAGTTTTAAAGTTGACGTTGGAAACAGCACTTTGACAAAAAGAATCTCACCATGAATGAGTCCATCTGCTGAGGAAGATCAGTGAAATGACTGAAAGCTTCCGAGCAGCTACTAAATGAAACTTGTGCCGGTTTTTTTCAGCAGTTGTTTCAAAGGTTATGATGTTTCCCTTAACACACAGCTTCCTCTTGTGGCCTCTCAGGGTACTATAACTCCAGTTTGACCAGTTTCAGTCCCAGAGCTCCCAGTTCCAGTCCCAGAGCTCCCAGTTCACTCATCAGCCTCTCAGAGTCTCTAACGTCAAATTTAGACGTGTGGCAAGTTTTCTGTTTCAGGACAATCGGGACAGTGTGAAAATTAAGAAACACTTGATGTGAATAGATAGCGTGAAATTTGGGTTCATCCAGAAAAATCCAAGTAGAAAATGTTTTTATTAGAAATCAGAAGCTGTAAACTTATAACAATAATCCCTTTGGTTAAGTCAGAGTTTTTGTCCTTGAACGCACTGAAGTGAGAACATGATGTATTGGGTCCTGTCAATGAACACAAAGGCTGACCTGAGAAAACGGAGCATCTAGCATCAAAAGGTAAACACAACATCTTAGAAATCATATTAACGCTCCTTTATCTAAACTAAACTTTGTGTTTCAACACAGACCTGAATGAATCCCAGGAAACTGCCATAGTTTTGATTAAAACACTGGCTCTGGAAAAAAACATCCTGAACAACAAAACGTGAATCAATCTCAAAAAAAAATAACTGGTAACAGAAATTAGACAAAACTGATCTGAGGTTCAGAGAGAGACTGAAGCATCTGTATATCTGAAAATTTAGAAACGTTTCCTCAAAATGCTGCTGAACTCAGCTGGTCGTGATTTAAGCTGTCGACCATCAGATGCACAATAGAATCAGTAACCCACCATACATGACTTTAACTCCCCATCCTGGAGGTGTGGACCCCCCCACCAAGAGATCACAACATGTCTTTTACTGAACAGAAGAAATTATAATTCTGCTACATTAAGGTTTTTACTCATTTTCTTATGGAGCAGTATTAGGACCATTGTTAAAAGAAAAATAAAAATCTGAAATTTTGAGAATTGAGTCAAAAATCATGAGGAAGGAAAATAGTTATTTAGAGAATAACCTTGTACTATTTTGAGTAAAGTATCTCAAAATATAACTTTTTTTTCTAGAGGATTATAACATTTTCTTTTTGTATAAAAAACAAGTTAATCTTCAAAAACTTGAAATCATTAGTTTGAGAGTCAACAATTTACAAGTAAAACATTTAAATAAAAAGCAATATTATGAGGATAAAGCTGTAACATTTTGAAAAAGATTTACAAAGAACAAGTCAAAATATTTTGAAAAGTATCTTGAAATATTATTTTTCCTACAAATATGACCTTTTCTGATAAAGGTTTGTGGTTTTCTCCAAATATGACATCTTTTGTTCTTTGAATAAAGTCAAAAATGTACAAGAAAATTATTTTGGCAAAGTTTCTGAAATGTTACAACTTTTACAACTCGTCTTCTCAAACTAATACTTTTCTCCTAAAATTGACAAATTACACTTGTCCCAAAATATATATTTCTTTTTACGTATTTCAACCTTTTCTCCAAATATTCCAACTTTTTTCTTGTAACATTGTGACTTTATCCTGAAAATCTCAGAATTTGTTTTCCGATGGTGCCGTTAAAACTTGTTGTAATGTCTCTCTTTGCTTTTTTTCCTGTGAAATATAAAAATTCAAACTGGAAAAACCAACCTATCAGACTCTTCTTTAGTGATGTCAGCATGATGTCAGAGTCTCGCCTCAGGGATGCAGACCGACCGTTCATCAAGGTGATCTGAATCAGTTTGTTTGGAGGTTGCAGAAATGACGGACTAAACTACCAAAATAAGACTCAAGATGGAACGAACCATAATTAGCCTCTAAGTCTACTTCTTCCTTTTCTTCTTAGTTCCCTCCAGACTCTCAGGGTCCTGGTTTTTCCTCCGGGGGCGACACCTGTGTTTCTTCTTCTTCCACACCTGAAAAAAAGTCTTCCCGCAGTTGTCACATCCGTTGGGTTTCTGATCCTCATGGACTTTGGTGTTAGTGTCGAGGTTTGAGCGCTGGTGAAACCGTCTATCTCTGCTGTGGATACTGGTCTGGTTCTCTGGGTCTCTCCTCCTGGTGGTCCAATGAGTCGTGATGTGAAGCCTCAGACTGTCAGTGGTCTCAAATCGTTCACCACACAAACCGCAGACCTGGTCCTCCTCCTGTAGGTGAGCTTTAACGTGTCTGAATAAAAACCTGCAAGCTTTAAAAGTCCGGCTACAGACCTTGCAGCTGAGGAGTCCTTCTGGTCTACGGCTCGGCTTTGGTTTCAGTCTGTCTGAAGCAGGTCTGGGGTCAGAAGAGTCTTTGCTGTAGTCATCACTGTCTTCAGTCTCAGAAGACATCACTGGCTGGACGTCCTGATCTGGATCTGCTGATCCTGGTTCTCCTTGAGCAGTCCCAGCAGCAGTCAGGTCCACGTCCTCACCTGGCCTCACTGCACGCTTGGGATTGTAGGTGAACTTGATGATGTCAGCCTCATCCAGGTCTTGAATTTGCTCTCCCTCCTGTTCCTCTTCAACATGTGAGAGATGGGGGTCCTCCTGGTCTGGATCCTGCTGCCCAGGGCAAAGCTCTTCTTTACTTACCATCAGCTTCTGAGTGAAGGCGTCTGCAGGGAAACAAACATTTAAGTTCAGCTTTAAACCTGAGAAAGATTTAAGATACTGGACCCAGATCAGCTAATTGGACAGGATTTAATAGATCACATTCAAAAATACAAACTCTTGTTGTTTTCCGCCGATGAAAACCAAGTGATGTGATGAAAAGCTCCAAAACAAGTGAGGAAGAGGCTCTTGAGTTAAGACTATTTTGTCAGCTGCTGTTTTCAAGTCAAGAATAAAGTTTGAGACAGTTTTCATAACTGATGATGAAAGATGAAAAAGAAACACTGTGGACATGAAACAGTAACATGGTGGTTGCACCATTTAACTGGACTGAAGGAAAATAAATCTACAACCTGATCATTTGGAAAATGATCAGTAGGAATGTGCAATATCTCTGATTTGTTCTTAATGTCTTAAAACAGTGGATTTAAAACTGGGGTTTGGTCACAAGATAAATCTGAAGAGTCTTGATATATATAAATATATGTGCGTATATATATATACATATATCTGCTGGAGCCATTCTCCCAGTTTGTGGGTTTTGTCTGAACCAGACGGACTCTCAGGTGTGCCCTCACCTGCAGACGGGACCTCCATGAGCGGTTTGTGGAGCGCGCAGAGCAGCGCGTGCTGGCGTGAGATCACCTCCTGACACAGAGCCGCTTCCTGTTCGTATTTAACGATCGTTTTTTCAAAAGCGACCAAAATCTCTTCGACCGCCGCGTTCAGCCGCTGACTGACGAAGACCCGGAGCTTCTGGACCCGGGACATGTTCACACCGAGAGCCGGGGCAGAGCCGAGAGCTGCTGAGACTCAC
This sequence comes from Xiphias gladius, assembly GCF_016859285.1. Lineage (NCBI taxonomy): Eukaryota > Metazoa > Chordata > Actinopteri > Istiophoriformes > Xiphiidae > Xiphias > Xiphias gladius. Next base: position 25,965,074 of record NC_053423.1, read on the forward strand.
TGACTGCCGCTAGCAGCTAACGATGCTAGCAGAGTGTTCGTTCCGGTAGCAACAATAACAAGAGGACTTCTGCTCTCCTTCAGAATAAAACTATCATCTACACAAATTTAACTTGAAAACTTCTAAAAGATGCAGAAATTATATAAAAACTCTACATTTTTTTTGGTCTGTAAATAGTTACACAAACTAACTTGAAAAAAAACGGTGGAAATGTTTTTGTATTTTTATTATGTAGATCAGATTAAATTTAATTAGCCTATATTATATTAATATTGGATACTTTGAATCTTTTTCTATATTATTTTTTAAGATTTAATTTTTTGGTTATGTATTTATTCTATATATTTTTATTGTAGATGGCTGCAGGCTTAATCTCAATATTATTGCAATGACCTGTTTTGCAAAAAGTATTTTCAGATATATTTTACTTTATCTCTAAAACATCCAAATGAATGCCAACTGTCCTCTTTAACAGTAATACATCAGCCCTGACCCTTTATTTATTAAACCTGTTCCGTCTTAAATCATATTGACTTCAAACATCTTTTGGCTAATTTCATGTTGTAATTTATTTATGACCTTATAAATATCAACATACTCTTACTGTCCTGTGATTTGTCCTCAGAGTTTTAAAATAAAAATGCAGCAGTTTTATTAAATCCAGTGTTAAAAATCTCTGGATTGTTTTTGATCCAGTAAATCTAAATTTTGAGCTCTGTATAAAATCTCAGGTTCAGGTGGTGTTGATGTTGTTTGTCGACTCTGGACATCCTCCACAAAATCTCAAAGAAAACAACTGTCATATTTTTAAAAAAGATTTCTTTGGTTTTCTCTTGATTTTATAATTATTTACATGTAGTGGTTTCTTCATTTATTTCTTCTGGTTCTTTTCTTCCTATTTTATCTCCCTTTTTCTCTTTTCGTCTTCTTGTAAATCTCTATGAGGCTATTCTTAAAAAATTCTGTGGACTTAATAAAATGAAGGTTCCTCATTTGCTTTAAATTCTTTTTATTAACAAAATTCACTGAACATTTCACCCTCAGCTGGAATCAAACAAATGACTAAAAACTTTCAAATTAAAAAATAAAGAATCAATATTCTGACAGAAACATGTTTTCATTCTCTGTGATGTTTCGAAGTTTCTGCTTCGTCTCTCAATTCTTTTTCTTCACAGACGCCTTTCTCCTGAAAAACAAAATCCATTGTACATTTATTCTGTTAAAACTCAGTTTGCTATGACGTAAGACAGAAAAGCAGCAGAAACACAGGAATAAAATGTTACAAAAAATGACTCCATTACAAATAAAACTTACTGAGCCTATGTCCTCACTGTTCTGACACCTACTAACAACCTGCGGTGGAGTTCATGTTATACAAACCAACTGTACCCTTTGGTTTTTTTAAGGTTGAATTTAAAATTTTTTGAACGATTATCTTTAACTGTTTAACTCTTTTTCCTGACTTTTTAAAATGTATTAACTCATTATACTTAACAGGACTTTCTTAATTCAGATGTTCATGTAATGAGAGAAATGTTTTAAAAGTTATGTACATTTTCGTGGGGCTTTTTGGTGCACAGTCAAACATTTAAAAGCTCAGACTTACAGTCTGAGCTTTTTTCCGAGCTTTCAACCACATCTAGGACTTCCACCTAGACGCTGATGACTGGACTCACATTTCACCAGTGGAGTCGCTGCACTTTGTTTTTTCTAGCTGTGTCACTGTAAACAAGCTGTGAACTTTAAGAACTGTCAACAACCAATCAGGACAGAGGATTTTTAACTGAACCATGAGCAGGAAACTTTTATTTCTGTGTTTGAATGGGATGTTTTCACATCACAGATGTTGAACCTGAGTCTGACAGGTAAAACATCAGACTCCTGTAGCTTTTAGAGGAGTTGAGTACGGGGGGAAAAGTATTCAGATCATTCACCTGAGTAAAAGTAGAAATACCATTGTTTAAAAATACTTCATTACAAGTGAAGTCCTGCATTCAAAAGTTACTGAAGTAAAAGTACACAAATATCATCATCAAAATATAGAGTATCAAAAGTAAAGATACTCATTATGCAGTAACACTCATTTCAGAGTGTAATATTCATAAGATGTCGTACTATTGGATATTATTACCTAAAGTTGTCAACGTGCAGCCAATTTTTAGTACTTACATACACCACTGGTTAGTTTAATAGTAAAGCACTGCATCATATTTCATAAACTCTTAATATGTTTTGCATTTCAAATCTTAATCTGAAACGTGATTAGTATCTGCAGCTGTCAGAGAAATGTGGTAGTATCTGATCTGAAGTATCTGATTCTGATCATTTTGATTCGGGTACAGCCTTAACCGTATCCCAGCGCTTTCTTCAGTGAATGGATCTGAAGTATGAGACTGTGGTTACAAAGGAATGTGGTCAAAAGTCAAACAATGGAAAGATGAGTAAGTCAACATTGAGTATATAATAAGACAGAAGAAGAGTTTAGTTTTGTTCCCATGTAGAAATCTCTGATTTTCATGCTTGTAGATAAGTTGAAGGAGGGAAGACAGGAAAGAAGAAGAAAACGAAGAACAAAGGAAAGACATAAAGAAATAAGGAATGAAAAAAAGTACCCGGGTTGCCTCGTCCTCCCTCTCCCTCCTCCTCCTTAGCTCCGTCTCCACCATGCTGTAGAAGTCGTTTTCAGCTCTGATGATCAGCTGATCAGGACTCTCCTCTCCCTCCTCTCGACCTCCCTCCTCCTCTTTGCCCTGCTCCGATCGACTCCTCTCCTTCAGACGAATCTCTCTCTGTCGAGCCTCCAGGATCTTTTCTCGCTTCGTCTCGCGCTCGAACATCTGGAAAAAAAAAAAAAAGCAACACCAGAGAGGTTTCAGCTCAGTTCATCCTCAAGCTGAATATTCTTCCAGGACCAGGACGTGTGTAAAGCTGCAAACGGTTATTCCACTACATAAGGCAAAGTTCATGACCCCAGTGACTTAAATATCAAAACTTTCCTGGTTAGCACAACATGAGCTTCACTACTCGCAATACATGATATCTTTCACTGGTTTTAACTGACCATTTTAATGGCGTCATGACTTCCTCTCAGGAAGAGGAGACTCTTGACGGACCACTACCACCTACGAGACGGGTCACATGACCAGCATTTCAGTAGGAATTGATCATTGAAATTAAAGTTTTTTGTCTCATAATCTCACAGTGGCATTTTGATATTTCTTCAGAGTCTGAACAAAGCTGCTGGAAATCTTCAGCTGGAAAACTGATTTATTACGGAAAATTCTATGAATCGAACTGTATCAGAGTCAATGTGGTTTTTAAAATCTGATTGAGAAGCAGCTGTGTCTGTATGAATATTAATGATGTGTATAGTGTCGTTGTTTGGAGGGAAGTTAGCTAAGCATTTTATTTTTTTCTGTAGAGAGTTTTACTCATTTTTGCAGAACAGTTGTGTTCTGTGCTGTTTACCCCCTTCTACAGTACAAGTAGACAAGTTGGCAAGGCTACCAGCACCTTACAGGTTGTAGCGGTCCATCGAGAGTCTTTGCTCTGGTGGAACTCAGCGTTAGTTTGTATTGCTTTTACATCCAGTGCCCTTATAAAGGGAACTAATTACTGATCAATTTGCAAATTATTTTTTCAATCTGTCGTTTTGGCTATAAAATGCCAGAAAATAATAAAAAAATGCCCTTTTTAATTTTCTATGGTCCAAGGTGACGTCTTCAAATGTGTTGTTTAGTCTGACCATCAGTTCAAAGCACAAAGAGATTCAGTTTTCTGCCATGTTTGACAAAGAAAGCATAAAATCTCACATTTGAGAAGCTAATTTTTTGTTGATCAACTATTCGATAAATCCTAGTAGGTTTATGCTTAAACGTAATAAATGTGTCCTGCAAGTCTACATTCTTGGTCCACTTTTATTTACAATTTACATAAATAATATCGTTGCCACACCGCAGTGATGTACGTTGTTATGCAGATGATACTGTGCTAAACTCCACTGGCCATTGTCTTAACGTGGCCGTCGGAAACCTGCAGACTGCATCTCAGAACATAGAATTAAACGTGTGTCTGCAGGTGTTTCGGTGTTTCTTACAGCAGCTAGCAGACTCTTCTCGTTCTTCTGGAGCGTGGACAGTCCGGAGCAGATCTCCAGGAGCGTGGCCCCGCCCTGCTGAGAGCCGCACGCAACCAAATGCCCATTATCCTGAACACGAAGGCTGTACAGAGCCTCGTCACACACCTGAGGACAACCGTCGAAAAACAAGAAAGACAACAGACAACATTAACAACATACAACAACAACATTTTGTTTTTTACGGGGAGATGAGAGCACCTTGAGACTGAGCGTGGGGTCATTCTGTTTGAACAGGATATCCCAGACGTCCAGCACGCCGTCCATCTTTACAGTGAAGAAGACGGAGGGTCTGACTGGGCTCCAGCAGGCGTCCATCAGATACGACATCTGATATCTGAAGACACAAAACGCATATTACAATCTGGTCTGAGTTTTGCACCTAATTGAGCAGGATGTTGGCATAGAATGGAAGGTCTAATGGTACTTATCCTACTTGGTCCACATGATAGACGACTCCTTGATGTCCTCAGACCAGATGCGGGCCGTCCAGTCCCCCACGGTGAGGAAGTTTTTGGGGAAGAAGGGGTTCCTGTGCAGGGCGTACACAGGCCCGTAATGACCGTCGTATGTACAAACAATCTTCTCGGCCGGAGTCTTTGCCTTCCGGTTGCATGAGATGACCACGCCCTGCTCCGTCCCCACCATGAACTTAGTCGGCTGCGGAGACATCGAGGACAGAGACACACTGAGAGACAGGGAGGGACGGAGATTAAACAACAGGTACGAAGTAGTTCAAATCCGTTGAACTTTGACCCAAGTTGCTCTGGACTCGGTGGGCTCAGCCAATCACTGTTGAGTCCTATTTGAACTGGAAGATCGATGAAAAACGTAGGGATCTAGTGGTACCAACATTAGCATTGTAGTTAAGGTGGAACTGTTCAGTGCAGCGTCATCAGGAGTTTGGGAGTGTTAAATACTGCACTGACAACCCCAGAATGCGCAGCACAAAACCCTTGTTTTTCTGTTGTAATGTTAATACACCTTATCCTGACGGAGTGTTTTCAATGTCCCTGTCACCCTGGGAGCTGGGTTGTCGGAGGTAATAGCTCCTGGTGGGGTCTACCCAGGCAAACTGGTCCCTGGTGAGAGGCCACACTAAGGGTAGTTCAAAACACCTCTATGAATCAGAATCATCAGGCTGAAGTAACCTCGTCAAGACTCAGGACACTGTGGACTGGTGGTTCAGCCTAGTCATGCTCTCCTTGAAGAAGCAACATGAAACTACTACTGTGTGGGTCCACCACCTGCAGCGGCAGACAGAGAGGTCATGTGCACTGTAAATCGGGCAGCAGGGAAAGGTGAAGGCCCCGGCTTGCTGGACCCTCGCTGCAGAAGCTTGATCTTGGGATGTGGAACTTCACCTCTGTTGGGGGAAAGGAGCTGGAGTTGATGCAGAAGGTAGAGTCATATCGACTAGATATGGTCAAGTCACCTCTACACACACGGCTCGTCCATGTTGAGAGAAGCCAGTTGAGGCAGTTTAGGTATCTGATAAGGATCCCCCTGGAGGCCTTCCTTTGAACGTATTGTAGGCACAACCAACTGGGACAAAACCCCAGGGCAGGACACCCCGGAGGGGAGGGATCAGATATCCCATCTGACCTGCGAGAACTTCAGGGTCCCCCAGGAAGTGCTGGAGGGCATGGCGGGGGAAAAGGATATCTGGGCTATCTTACTTAGTCTGCTGCCACTGCAACCTGAACCCAGATAAGCTATGGAAAATGGATGGATCGATGGTGTGCAGCAGAAGTCCCATTGGGAGTTTGGACTTCATGATGTTTTTTTAGAAATTGTCTTTGGTCTCAAAATTTCTAAATCAGCCAGGGATGGATGTGTCTCAACAAGAACTAGGACAGTTGTTTGGACTGACAACCAAAGATTTCACCAAAGTCAACTCTGGTCTGGGACAGACCAGAACCACATAGTAGACAGGGGCCTTAAAACTTGATGTTTCTAGGCAGAATAACGGACAAAAACTCACCATGGTGGCCTCAAACTCCAGAGAGATGGCTCCTAAAGCTCGATCCAGGTTCCCCTCCCTGCCTGGGTCTAGAACCAAACGCTCCGTTGGTTCGCTTAACTTGCGAACGTCCCACCATAGAATCTGATGGAGAGAGAGAAGGGAGAGTTTAAAATAATTTAAAAATTTAAAAATCAACAGGTTAATTTCACTGATTTTAATGAAGATAAGTTCCATGGTAATGGTTAATTCTCCTCAGACTGATACAATAATTCAAGCAATCATCAGTCTACCTGTCCGTCAGTGGAGGCAGAGAATGCGTCTGTCCCGGTCTTGGACTGCAGCCAGATAATCTTGTAGACCGGGTCTCTGTGGCTGTGCTCCACAGAGGAAAGCTCCACTGGCTGGCTGCCTCTCCGGGTGTCCCAGTATGCTAAAACAAACACACCCACATGATTATAAACCTAGTCACAAACAGAAAATCACCTGTCAGTCAGTCTGGACCTGAACCCACCGATCTGTCCGTTGTAGCTGCCGCCCACCAGAGTGTGTGAGTCTTTGGGATTATAATCCAGACAGACAAGCGGAGATGCCGGTTTAAGAGTCATCTCTGGTCTGTTTGGATTCTCTGAAATATAGAACATCCATTTGTGAACAGACTGGACTCTGGTGGTTTTAAATTGAGCTGTTGTCTGTCTGTCTGTCTGTCTGACCCACCAACATCCCAGATGTAGGAGTCCAGGCTCATGTCTTTGGAGGTTTTCTGGAACTCGAGGCAGGAGTAGGCGGCTGCCAGCTTCCTACCGCTGTCAGGATGCCACGACAGACCGGTGACGGTACGCTTCACCTCATTAGGGTCTCTGCAGACACACAGGAAAGGAAGTACAACTCACAATCAATCACAGCGATCGATCAGTCAGCGTCTCTCAATCAGTTTGTCGTCAGCTGCACCTGAAGACGTTGATGGTCTTGGCGGACGGCGGCTCCGGACTTTCCTCCACCTCGTCCTCGTCCTCAAAGTACTCTTGGTAGATGTCTACAGCATTGTTCTGTTTGATGCAGTGCTCCATGACCTGGACCACACGATGACATCACATGATGATATCACACAGTGCAAGGTGACATCACAGCTTGGATGCGGCCAAAGTCCAACTGATCAGCTGACAGCCCGAAGTTTACTCCACATAAAACTAAAACTCAATAAGTAAAAAAAATAATGAAAACTTTAAAGCAGCAGCAGTGCAAGGAAACAGAGAATCCAGGACCTGAAACCAGATTTATCACAATCTTGTCACTCTGCTGATGAGAACAAACCAAACTGGGTTCATCAGGAGTAAACCGTCTCATCAATCCGACTGAGTCTGGTTAAAGAAAACCAATGTGGACTGAGCTAAAGAGGGTCGATGTGGACTGAGCTGATGTGGATCATTGTGGATCTTACGCTGCCCAGCTGCAGGATGCTGCTGATGTAGCTCTCGTCTTTCTCCACCTTCTTCCTGAAGCGGATGGTTTGTTCCATCTCCTCGGGGTTGACGTCTTTGGGCCACCCCCCCTCCACGTGGTTTATCCCACAGCTGTCGGACTCGAAGCACTCCGTGTTTACCTGGACACGCAAACATGTTATGAATCGTACGACCACTTTAGTTGACCACTTTTATACAAAGCAAATCTGACTCCTGATTGTACTGATTTTCAGTTGGTTTTCCAAAATGTTGAGAATAAATTTGAAGAAAAACTAAAGTCAGGTCAGTTTTATTTATATGGCACCAGAAGAAATTGCAAAAACATTCATTCTTAGCAGTAAATTTCCTGTTAAAGCCTCATTTCTCTTCTTTCCTTCACTGATTTGAGGCTTGTTTTTTAAAGGACCGGTCAGTTTTGTCTTTCAATATATAACATATATAATACAGTATTCCAACAGAACAGCTGTGGCTTGACATCTGTCTTTAAGGAGCTCATAAAGTTCAGTCAGAAGTGTGTGAACTCAGGTCTGTGTTTCTCAGTAAGATTGTCATGAATTAAATGATATTGTAGGGACAAACCGTGGACACAGTTCTCCTGGACTTTCAGTGCAAACTACCTGAATTTGTATTGTTGTTGTCTCATAGTACATTATATTCTCTGTCAAGTGTAAGAAACCTCTGGAGCCTCTTCTGACCGCCTCAGTGATGTTTTATTAACACATCAAACCCCGTCACGTCACCTTTTCGTACTATCACCTCATCTTGTGGTCCTGTCTCGTTAAGCGACTCCGTGTCCAAGTCCAGTTTATGCTGCGCTCAAACGCTGCAGGCTCCTTAATTAGAGTCACCAACAACCAAACGGACAGACAACTCTACACCTTTACCCGGGGCCTCTGACATGTCAATCGATTCAAGTTTTCCCACCACGTCAACCGGAACCAGACTGATGTGAGCCTGTAGTAAATGAAAACCTGGTCCTGCTCTCGGAGCCCAGACTTTAATGGCCTGAGTGTTTTCTCGCCTCCAGGTCTGTTTTCATCTGTAAACTGTGAATCTAATGTCACAGTGTGAAGTGTGTTATGTAAACTAGATGTGACTTGAGGTTATTGAAGCTGTAGTTGATGACGTATTAGCAGGTAAATCGCACCTGGTGTTCGGACATGTCTCGGCAGGCCTGCAGGGCCTGGTCTATGTGGGTTTTCTGGATGAACTGCAGACCCAGACTCGGGTCCGGGACGACGTCCACCAGCAGCTCAGCAGGCCGGTCAGAGAAGAGACACTGGCGGCCAAACTCACCGCGGAGCTTCGTGTAAACGTGGACGATCTCCATCCTGCCGATCAGTCGCCGTGTCAACCGGACACCGGCCGTTACCTTTAGACTCGAACTTCTTCCTCTGATCCGCAGGAGCGGCGGCGCGGTTCGCTATATCCTAGCAACAGGGTGAAGGCGGAAGAGTTTACCGTATCCTAGCAACAGTGGAGTTTTTCAAAAATAACTTTATTGAATTACAACCACGTGAACAGTTTAATGAACGTTAACGACGCTCGATTCATTTCATTTCTCCTCGAGGCTTTGTTTTGTTTATTTTTAAAGGATGTGACTCAAATGTCAAATGTAGATTTCGGAATAAATAAATAAATGAAGTAAAACACGTTATGACACTTCACACAGGGTCTGCAGCCTTTTCAGGTTCAATCTTGTGATTTAATTTTAATGTGATTTAATGTGATTTTCTAAAGGTCTGGTTTCCAGCCCGAGGTTCAGGATAAACCTGAGATGATAAACGGGAAAGAAGAATTTTCTCTGCTCATTCAGTCTGAGCAGAGAAGATGCGGGTTTTAAAATGTAGTTATACGAGAGGAAGACACTGCTGTAGCTTTTCTGAGAGACTCATCTGGATGAAAAAATATCCTGCCTGGACCTCAGTTTTCCTTTATTTTAGTTTCTATGAACAGATGAGCATATACTGTACATACAACACACGTACAAGCGCAACTAATGATACCAGGGACATAAAACAAACAAACGCTATAGTAAACTAAAATACTAGAGTACTAAAATACTAAAATACTAGTGCCAGTATATTATTTAATCATCTTTTATTTTATTGTAAGATCAATAAAATTACATGACAACAGTATGGGAAAAATATACCAAACAAACCTGATCCAAAGTCTACAAAGGTTAAATAAATAAATACATATACTTACATGTACCTATATACAATTAAAAACAATATATAATCTGACAACCCAGCTTCTTTCTGACAGGAAACAAATCTTTACGTGAAGTTTTGCTGAGTTTTATATCTAAATATTTTGGTGTTTTTGCTACTCGTTAAGAAAAAAATCTACTCCGAAGAACGTTTTCAAACGTCTAAATAGCAGTGGTGGAAAGTAACGAAGTACATTTACTCAAGTGTTGTACTTCAGTAAGAATCTGAGGTGCCTTTACTTTTACTTGACTATTTCCATTTTCTACAGACTTTATACTTCTACTCCACTACACTTCAGGGAAGAATACTGTAGCCTATTTACTTTATTTGATTACTTCAGTTACTTTGCAGATTCAAATTATTAAATCAAAGTATAACCAACATATAAATGGTGACGTATTAAAGATTAAACTGCACAGCAGTACATGAAATCACCTTTACGTGAAACATTAAAGTGAGGAACGCTTGAATGCATCAGCAGTTCTTCTCCAATAACATGTATTATCCTGCTCGATGAGTACTTTCCCTTTTGGTACTCAAGTATATCTTGACGTTTGATCCTGACACTTTTGTGCTTTTACTTGAGTATGTCTAAGTAAGTAATCTGAGTACTTCTTCCTCCGCTCTCTAGAAGTCAGACTCATCAAAAATGTCTGAACCGAGTGAGAAACGTCTGCAGCGCCTCTCGCTCTCCTCCAGTCCAGCAGAGGTCGCTGTTCGCTGTTCGCGCTCCTCCAAGCGAACTGTCGTCGACGCGGAACTCGGTGTCTCTGTTTACCTCCCCGCTGGCTCTCTTTGTTCGCTGGAAGCCTCAAACTGCGCAGAAAAGGAGGAAAATGTGCGCCGTGCAGCTGCTGCGGGTGTCGGTACACGAGCGGATCAGCGCCGCCGCTGAAGACTTTCTGCTGCGGGTGGAAAAGGGAGAAGACGCGGCTGAAATCCCGGCGCTGAGAGCGCTGCTCACCGAGCGGCTAACGGCGGCGGCGGAGGAGATTGTCGGTCTGTTTGAGGAAACCGTGGCGGAGTACGAAGACCGAGTGGAGCGGTCGGAGCGGGAGATCTGCCGCCAGAGGAGGCTGCTCGACGCCGTGCTGAAGCCCGAAGTCAGGCTGCACCGAGCAGGTCAGGACCCGGAGACGGCAAACACAGCGACTCACACTTCCGTTCAGCTTCAAAATAAAAGCCCTGTCAGCCAGCGTGAAGTGGTGACAGAAGATTGATAACGTGTTTAAATGTTTTTCTTCGGTTAAATATCCGGTTCCTCTGATGTGGGGCTTTACTGATTTTCTGCTTCGTGTCACTGTAAATTGGCTCTACAGTGTCGTTGGTCAGACTGAGTTTGTACTTTGAAAAATCTCCTCAGGTCAACGCACTACAGCTTAAAAAATACACACATAGACAATACACAAGCAAATTAAGAAAACAATTTCATCAGTTTGACAACACACCCGCTGCAAATACACAAAACACAACCAAACACAGAAACAAGCTGAGAGTAGAACAGACCACGACATAGGTGTTTCCAGGGGAAACCAAAAAGCGGTGAACATGGGTGGGACACGCTTGTCGTTGGCGCTTGGTGACTTCTGAAGTTAGCGAAGTCGACTACATGTGTTCGCCATGTTAAAATAAACCAAAAGCCAGTTTGTGCTCAGTAATGGGCAGGGAAATCTCTGTCTAGCCACATGTGAGGTGTCTCAAGATTTAGGAAAATACACTTTTATCGAACATGATAACAGTATAATATTTAGAGCAATTATTGACATTTATTGAACAAAAAATGTATTAGCTAGCAGCTAGCTAGCTGTCATTCATTCTTCCAGTTATTCATACCTAACTGTCCTTTTTTCCAGGATTAACTTGCATCACCACACTGTTGTATTAACAAACAGTGTTAATTTACCTAAATGTGGCGACATTTTCAACGATAGAATCTACGACGTTTCTATCCGAACAATATGTAACATTAACATCTCTGTGAGGGAATCGAGTCAGTTTTCTTTGAGGCTGACAGGTTTCACCAGCACGGTGGCCCTGTTGCATAGTAAGGTCCGCCTCCAGGATGAAGAAAACAAGCGGTGCTTGTGGAATACCTACCATCTTTGTATCCAGTTGGATCTTTCAAATGTTGTATATTTGACAGAGTTGTGTTTCATGGTGTATTCCTATCAAATGAGCGCTTTTGCTGCAAGGTTACTGTGGGATTCTCACGTGAAGTTGCAGGACTCTTCTCCCTTCGGGAAATGATAATCCTGAATCCGTGATCTGCATCGTTCGCTTCATTGTTGACATCCCCCCGGTGCTTGTTGATGGACATTTCCCAAACCAACCAGTTAGCCTTGTCTCTCATCATATCAGGCATGTTGGCAAAAACACAAAAACGCAAAAAGTGTATCAGTAAGAAAGGCGCTCACACACTGAATAACTGATCCCAGAGAAGTTTTCCATCCGGCTCTGACTTTTCAACAGCACGTCTTCGTCAAGTCCATTTTAAGACTTCACCTGATTCAGCACAGGTGTGGGTACCAAGTGCTGTCGTACCATCAATTATGTGAATATATCAACATCAGATCATATTTACAACATGAACATCAGAGGTGTCAGCTACACATTGTCACAAACTGGCTCAGGGAATGTGACATGGAATTTAATTAAAAGTACGTTAATTAAATGAACAATATTGTTTGTTGCTCAGCAACTTGAGTAATGGAAGCAAACCATGGATGTGTGACGGACTGGCTGATGAGATGTTTGGGCGCAAAATAAAAGTGATGCTGTGTGGATGTCAGCTGGAGGAGGAGGAAAAAAGTAAGAAGTACACGGTCCAGCTTTTATAGCCTGAGAGCTCAGATAAACTACGACAGCTGACAACTCTTTACTGTCATCTCATGAAGACAGTTGGAGATGCAATCAAGTACTTCAGTCCCTAGAAGCAAGATCCTCTCAGTGATATAATGTGATGACTCGTGACGTCTGTGCTGACCTTAAATCTTGGATTTAGATTCATCTCAGTTTCTGAGACTTAGTCTCTTTAATCGGAGTAAGAGAGCAAAGTAAAATTTCTTTCTTAGCATGAGGAAACACATGACATCAATTACTAAGTTAAGTTGTCAGGTGCATCAGTGTTGATCAGGTGTTCTGTCTCCTCAGACCTGCTGCAGTCAGTGAACCTGAACCAGGCAAACCTCCAGCCTCCAGACCCTGCAGACCTGAACCAGACTGAATTCGATCACATCGACAGTGATGTTTCTTGCACACCAACGCCTCGCTCCTCCTCCCCACCGTATAATCCGCCCGTCTCACCAAGCAGCTCGGTCATCCACAGCGATGGTGATCCAGACAGCGACTGGACAGAGCAGAATCGGACTCTCAGATCTCCAAGAAAAAAGAAAAGAGGCCACCCGCCGCTCGGTGTCAGAAACAAACGGAAAAGGTCAACTCCAGCTCAGAGTTTCAGCTGTCAGGTTTGTGGAAGAGCTCTGCAGGGGAAAGGCTTCTTGCTTAAACACGTCCTGCAGGTCTGTGCAAAAGACCCAGACCTCCGCTGCGGTTTCTGCGGTGAGCGTTTAGACTCAGCTGACAACCTGACAGCTCACTTGCAAACACACCAAGAGAGGAGTAAAACCTGCTCCTTCTGCGGCAAGATCTTCCAGTCCATCCTGGCGCAGGAGCTGCATGTCCGACTGCACACCGGAGAGAAACCATACAGCTGCGATGTCTGCGGCAAGAAGTTCAGCCAAAAAGGAAACCTGACGTCACACATGCGCGTCCACGCTGCAGAGAAACCATTCGAGTGTAAAGATTGTGGCCGGGCCTTCTGTCACATGACATCTTTAGAGCGACACATGCGGGAGCACAGCGACGAGGTGGTGCACACCTGCAGCGTCTGCGGTCAGGAGTTCAGGAAGCAACACAGCCTGCGACGACACATGACGACTCATCAGAAAGACGACACCCACAAACCAAAGAGATACCGCAGCTCGGTGCCATCCTACGTCTGCAAAGTGTGCGGGGACACCTTTGACAGGAAAACCTTCTTGGTGAAACATGTGGAGATCCACCTGCAGGACCCGAACTGCAGCTGCGGACTCTGCGGACAGCAGTACGAGTCCACCGCCAGCCTCACTGCTCACCTGCGCTCCCACCGCGAGGTTGGCAACACCTGCGACATCTGCGGGAAGTGCTTCCCAGCTCACGCGGCGTTGCAGATGCACATGAGGATCCACACTGGAGAGAAACCATACACCTGCCGCTTCTGCGGGAAGGCCTTCAACCAGAGCGGCAACCTGAAGACGCACCTGAAGATCCACACCGGTGAGCGGGCGTTCTCCTGCAGCCTCTGTGGGAAGGGCTTCACCCAGAAACAGACTCTGGACACTCATGTCCGCTTCCACAATAAGGAGAGACGCTTCCTGTGTCAGGTCTGCGGGAAAGGCTTCATGCAGGACGTGGACCTGAAGAGACACATGCTAATCCACACTGGAGAGAAACCTTACAGCTGCAGGGTCTGCGGGAAGAGCTTCCAGGCCAAAAGATCACTCAACGGACACTTAAAAGTCCACACAGCAGGGGTGGATGAGACTGGACCAGAGCCGAATCAGGACTCAGAACAGCAGAGGACGGACAGTTTCTACTCAGGATTCCTCCAGCTGTAAAGGACCAGTGTTAGACTGTTGACTCAGAGCTGGACTCAAACCAACAGGTTAAACTTTGTTCATCAGTTCCAAACTACTTCACCCAGAACTTCTCTGTCAATAAACAAGTTGAGTTTCATTTAAAAAGTCTCATTCTGGTCTGGTTCTGGTCCCAGTTACAGCTGGATATCAAACCTCAGTAATGTTCTGGTGCAGACTGAAATGTAATAACATCGAGTATCAAAAACTGTCTGGTCCTGAGCTTTGAATGTGTGCTCAGAAGCACTGAGCTTCAGTCCCATACTAGAGTTTATTTATTGTTTCAGTCATATATCGTCCAAAAACACCAAAAAGTTGATGGTTTTAGCTTCTCAAATGTGACAGTTTGTTTCTTAATCCTATCTGATAGCAAATCAATTATCTTAGAGTTTTGGACTGCAATATTTTTGCTTGTTTTGTCTGAGTGACAAATTGTGTTTTCAATTTTCCTCTATTTCTTAACATTTCATACATTTAACGATTAATCAAATACTTGACAAAATAATCTTTAGATTAATCGATCATGAAAATGGGCGTTAGTGGCACCCCTAGCCAATAAGCAATCATAGACCATAACGGATATGGATCTTTAAGACTGATATCCATATTTTAAAGTTTTGTTTGTTTGTTTTTTTAAATTCTGATAATATTTTTGACTGATATTAATTTTTCAACACAGTTTATTATCAACACAGAACAGAAACAAACATTTTTGATGTGGATCTCAGAGTCTGGCTCTTGAAGAGTTGTGATTAGTGTGCAAAGCGTGCAGATCTTTGTAGTTCAGGTGCTGAGTCCAGGATTTCTGATTCCCTATCTGAACACTGTACTGTGTCGTATTTTATTACTTAACACAAAGGACAAAGTTTACAAGACATCTTCATGTGTCTTGTTTTGTCCGACCAACAGTTTAAAACCCCAAAATATATCTTTATACGAGACAAAGATACATCGGAAATCAAATCCTGCCATTTCAGAAGCTGGAACCTGAGAATTTGTTGAATTTTTCACTTTTTTTCTTCGAAATTTGACTGAAACTATTTATTAATTATCAAAATACTTGCAGATTATTTTTCTGTCAATCAACTAATCGATAGATCAACTGATGGTTTCAGCTCTAGGCACCAGTGTCGAGGATTTCATGTGATTTAGAAAGGGTTTCCAGAGGATATTGAAGGTTTTTAAAGACTCCTTAGCGGATCATCATAATTTCTCCATCTTGATACAGTTCACCACCTCCAGTCTTCGAATGTAGTGATTGAAACACGCGTCCGTAGCAGGGTAGTGGCGGCTGAGACTTCTAGCAGTGAGACAGATTAGCGTCGTAGGGAAGGACAAAAGCCAGCGTACATGGATTGGGAGTAAGTTTTTTCACAAGCACTTTGCAGTGTTTTAAATATCGTATTCCAATACTCAGGTAGGTGGGGACAGTTTCAAAACAAGTGGAAAGATCAGCAGGTGAGTCCCTGCATTCGTTACAAGCATCCTCGTGGTTAGGGAACGTTTTTGCTGATGTGGGGTTTGTGTGATGGATTCTGGACTAGTCCCTGTCGAGCACTGATAGTGGATGACTGTTCGTCCTTCTCATATGTTCCTGACATGGGTTAGAAGACTTCGGTCAAATGAGTTCAGCGAGATGGATATGATGGAAAAGGGGAAGCAGAGATGTTAAAGAACAGCGATCCAGATCTCTGACCCTCATCAAAGAAACAAGTGAAGTCACTGTCACCGAAGTGCAGGTAAAAACTGCATCGGTTGTTCTGGTTCTCTCTTTGGACTCACTGACTCTCTTGATGGAAACAACACAGAACCACATTTTTCTGGTGATCAGGTCTCAGAACACCTGAGACGTCTGAAGGGTTCAGAGCGGGAAAGTGCTCTAAAAACCAACAGCAGGATTTTAAAGTCAGTCGTTGTGAATTAACTGTAGAAAAACTGGTTTTATTACAGACGATCGTCTCTTTCTATGTCCGTTCCGACGGAGAGTCCGAGCTGACTGATCAGCTTTTTGGAGAAGAAACCAGTCAGAGATTTAGTTTTACATTATTTTTGTTTTTCTGTTCTGAGTCAGATTTTTGTTTGAACGTGTTTTGTTTGGTTTCTGTGTTTTTTCCTCAGACAATTTAAGAACTGAGAAACGTTTGACCTGCTACGCAAATAAGTTTAAGTTTTCACATTATAATTTTTTCACATTTTCTTTATTATTTAACAGTGAAATGACACTTTCTGTAAGTTTTACCTCCCGGAACAGGAGTCTAAAGGCTGTTTTAAAGCCGTTTCCACACTGACAGAAATATAGTTCTGGTAGATTAATACTAGATCCTTTTATATTGTTTGTAATTTATTTTATTTTTATTTTTATTTTTATTCAAAAGTTTAGTTTTTTTTTAATGGAATTATTTTGTTTTTTGCCTATAATAATCACATTGAGAGACAGAGGGTCTTGAAAACTGTACAGTACTGCCCTGACAGTGATAACAGCTGTGGTGGAAGAAGTACTCAGATTCTTTACTGAGGTAAAAGTCCTAATACTACAATGTGGAAAATACTCCACTAGAGTAAAACTCCCTCATTCAAAAGTTTACTTAAGAAAAACTACAAAAGTATTATCAGCAAAATGTACTTAAAGTATCAAAAGTAAAGTAAAAGTACTCATTATACAGAAAAAAGACTCTTTTGATGGTGTTGTATTATACATTTATGTATATCACAGGATTTTTATTTATGATTTAATAATGTCCTGGATCTCATGGAGACATTTCTGAATATAACTACGTCTTAAAAAGTTTGCTTTCCTAAAATAGGTCAGTGCAGCAAAAAAATTCTGTATTTAGGAAGATTTTTCTTAAAATTTGTCTTTTAAAAAATCTCTAAAAAACAGAGTCTGTAGCTCTAAACAACCAAGCTGCTGTTTTACAACTGTGCTGTCAGATTTCTTCCCTTTTTGTCAACGACTCAGTAACAGACGAAAGTGACTTGATAAGGAGGTTTTGTAACTGAGCAATGTTTTATATTTTAGAGGCAGATCATGCGTCTCGTATGAAAAATCTGCAGAGCAGTAAAAGGTTCAATATTTACTCTGAAATGTTGTGAAGTAGACATAGAAATTAACAGCAAATTAAAATACGAGTAGTTACTAACTGTACTTCAGCACGGTACTTGAGTGAATGTACTTTCCACCCCTGAGTAACAGTATTAGAGGCAGCAGCGGTAGTAGTACACACTCTTAACTGGTATTAATAAATGAATGAATACTAACACTACTGAAATCAGTATCAGTAGTGTTAGTGTCCTCCGGTCCAGCAGGGGTCAGACTCTCCTCTCGGTGTGAACCCAGTGACCCGGAACAGTCGCCGGGTTGTTTTCCTTCCTGCTGGCCGGTGGTCGGAGCGCTTTACCGGGATGGATCTCACTGAAACCACGTCGCGCTGCGGGCTCCGGGGTCTGGCGGAGTCCGTGTCGGAGCAGCTCCGGCGGGTCGGGGAGGAGGTCTTGGGGCTGTTGGAGAAGCGCAGGAGCGGGTCCGGATCGTCGGGAGGCCGCCTGCTCCACCTGCTGCGGCTGCTCCTCTCCGAGCGGCTGGCGGCGGCGGCGGAGCGGATCGTGGGGCTGTTGGAGCGGGAGGTGGAGGAGTGTCGGCGGCAGCTGGAGCGACAGAGCCGGCTGCTGCAGGCCGTGCTGAGCCCGGTGGTCCGACTGAACCGGACAGGTGAGTTCAAGCCACCCCCCGTGTTCTACAGACTGGCGCCATGTTGGAGCCACATCACCGCTCTGAATGTTGCCAGGTAACCGGAGGTCAGCCAATCAGAGGTCAAACGGGCACACCACATCACCTGGAACCGTACCCAGACCAACACGCTCCTCAGGTAGTTCAGTAATCCCAGACGATGAGCTCAGAAAGTCTGGAAAACTGTCAGCGAAAGTGATTCAGAGAGGAATCGACTGCTGCGGTTCCTCAGTCTGCAGACGTCCAGCTGAACAAACATCTGGGTGCGATCACTCAGTGTGAAGCGTTACTTCAGGACAGAGTGCTCACTTCATCAGCGAGCGGATTTGTTTTCTTCTTAACGTCTGGAGTTACTGGGAAAAATAACAACCTGTGTTGTGGCTTTAGAAAAACCCCCAACCCTGCAGAGGGCCCGAGCCCTCCTGGTTCGACAGATCTTCTCCCTGGTTCATTTCTGCAGTGGAGACCCCGGAGACGCCGTGCGCTCGTTTTCACTCCTCTTGAATTCATTTAAAAGAGAAACTCCTGCAGGTTAGACTGAGGCTCATTAACTCTGAGGGAGATGGACACGAAAGCACTCACTAGCCGAGCCACATAATAAGGCTACAAATAACCCATAATGCAACACTCTGCAAAAGGCCGTAAGAAATATCTGTTGTAATGATTGGACACGTAGTTGTGCCGTCCTGAAACATAAGACAACCTCCACTTGTCAGACCAAAGTTTCAGAAAAAAATACTGTCCGATACTAGAGTCAGTGCGATGCCCTTTCTCTCCAGAGCGGTAGAGAACTCTCAGCTTAATTTTTTATGTTCATCCAGTTTAGTCACTGCGCCTAAGTCTTAAATTGGTTGGGGAAACCCTGCCTCTATAGGACTGAGGGGGACTGAGAACCCAGGACCACAATATGTGGAGGGTCCTCAGAAAACCTGGAATTAATCCATTATTATTATTATTATTTTTAATCTATAACTTTGATTTTTTTTTTCTTTTTTTGGTTCTCAGCATCATAAATAAAGTTTTACTGTTGAATAAATAATCTGACAAAATGTCTCGTATGTAAATCCACATCAGAACAAAGTCCACCGTCGAACTGCCAGTGCAACAATGTTCTCTTCTCTGATTGATCATTATAAGTAATAACGTTTGAAACGTGATTAGTTAATTAAACTGTTTGGATCGGTTTTACTGATGCAAATAAAGCTTCAGCAGCATCGGAGAAGTGGAATAACTCAGAGTGAGTCATTACTGAACAGGACTCCTGTGTTAAAACCAGTCAGTCTGGGAGCAGCTTCTGATAATACTGGGGCTGTCGGTTCTGTGCAGACACACAACGTGTCTTTATGTTTTATTCCACCGCTTCCATGTTACAACAGACGGAGCTGCACCTGTTGGAAACTAATTCACCTTAATTCTGAAAATAAAACGCGATTCTACCGAGGTCTTCTATTATGACGTGCAGTAATACAGTAATCCTTTCTCAGTGGGGGGGCAGGGTCAGATGGATCCACCTGAGTCTTACAATCAGGGTTTGATGAAGACCTCAAATCTGTAGCAGGGCTCATGTTGTAAAAGTTCTCAGTTTACAACCTGTTGAGAAAAGAGGCTGAAATCTGCTCAGATGTTCTCAAATGTTATAAACACCTTATTACCGACGGCGCTAACAACCGCCACAGATACGTGGCTTCCTTTGTTGATCTACATCACTGTCAATCACAACATGCTAAATGCCTGCTGATCAATAATCAGATATATTGATTGGTGAAATGTCAAACTCCTGTTCACGATGTCACTTTTCAAACAGTGAACCTCACGGTGAACATCAAGCCATAAAGCTGCCTGTCAGTCAGTTATTATTCAACAGTCTTAATTCTACTGTTAATGTCTTAAAGTATAACAACTCAGAAGCAGCATCTCATCAGCTGGACACGTTTGATGAAGTGGGACGGAGCAGCGAGTCAATGAATCAGGTCTGGCCAGCTTTAGAAAACAGCAGAATGTTTTTCTGATGCTCTTTGAAATAGTACATGAAATCTCCATAAAAAAGGCCGAATCAGGGAACCGACCATGAACGACAATGTCCTGGCTTCAATGGTTCGAGTCCGCCTGAGGACCTTTGGCGCAGGTTGTTCCCCATCTCTACCTCTTCCATCACTTCCTGTCAAAATAAAGAATCTAAACTTTTCAGATGTCGGCGGTTGAGGTTGAATATGAAGCTGGATCAAATGATTCATCTACATTTTTATTTTATTTTCCTTTCAGACTCCATCTGCTCATCTACTCTCAGGACGACCAGCGCTGATGGAAACCAGACCCCGCTGTCAGAGGTTGACCCCACCCGCCCCCCCACAGCCCCACCCAGCTTCATCGCCTCAGACGTCTCTGCAGCCGAAAGCAACAACAGCGGTGACGACTGGAGGGGCGGTGACAGCTCCTCCCGAAATAAAGACAAAAACAGGATGAGGACCGATGGAGGACGGCGATCCAGCAGCAGGAGACAGCTGGCGACTCACCGCTGTGTCATCTGTAGAAAAACTTTCCGCCACAAAGGGAATCTGGTGAAACACGCGGAATCCCATGCAGACAACCCTGAGTCTCTCTGTGGGGTCTGTGAGGAACGTTTCGAGTCCTCAGACGGTTTGTTGGACCATCTCAGATCTCACAGAGAAACCATCGGCGGTGGCGGGACGTGTGAAATCTGTGGCAAAACGTTCCAGAACATGGAAACGCACATGAGGAGTCACACAGGAGTCAAACCGTTCAGCTGCGCTGTTTGCAGCAAGAGCTTCCCCCGACCCGGAGCGCTGAGGAGGCACAGGAAGATCCACAACAGGAGGACCTCCGACATCTGCCCGGTTTGTGGACTGATCTTCACCCCAAACCACATGCTCCATGAGCACCTTAAGACCCATGAAGAGGACAACGGAGACCAGAGTGAGGACAACGAGGGCGAGGACGATCAGACAGAGACGCTGAAACCAAAGAGAGACAAAAGACAAACCTCAGGACTGAAGTCCTGTCAGTCGGCCTTGCTCTGCTGCAGAGTCTGCGGTGATTCCTTCCACAGCCGAGGGTTCTTACGGAAACACGCTGAGATGCACTGCAGGGAGTCTCAGGGCGTCTGCGGCGTCTGTGGACAGCAGGTGGACTCACCTGACAGTCTGCTGACTCACCTGCAGTCTCACAGAGAGACCAGCGGGACCTGCACTGTCTGCGGGAAGAGTTTCCAGAACATGGAGACGCATATGCGAAGCCACACAGGGATCAAACCCTACCGCTGCAGCGTCTGTAACAAACGCTTCCCCCGACCCGGAGCGCTGAGGCGCCACAAGAAGATCCACAGTGGGGAGCGACCGTACACCTGCCAGCGCTGCGGGAAGACCTTCGTCGAGAGTAGCGCCTTAAAGACTCACAGCAGGAGTCACTCATGGGAGATCCATGATGACAAGGACCCCGAGCCGCCAGCAGAATCTCAGAACCTGAAGTCTGAGATGGAGGAAAGTCGAACTGTCCAAGGGGACACCAAGACGTCAACTCAGACTTCTCACTGCTGTAAAATCTGCAGCGAATCTTTTCAGAGTAAAGGCAGTTTGAGGAAACACGCAAAGAATCACTCAGCAGAGTCCGTCTGTGGTGTCTGTGGGGAAAGTTTCTCGCCGTCAGTGACCCTGACAGACCACCTGCAGACTCACAGAGACGCCGGCAAAATCTGTCACATCTGCGGTAAAACCTACCAGAACATCGAGACTCACATGCGTAGTCACACCGGTGTCAAACCGTACCGCTGCAGCGTCTGCAGTAAATCCTTCCCACGACCTGGTGCTCTGCGGCGCCACAAAAGGATCCACAGCGGGGAGAGACCGTACATCTGCGAGTTCTGCGGGAAGACATTTATTGATAACGGCGCCCTGACGACGCACATCAGGAACCACACTGGAGACAAACCCGCGCATCGTGTCTCCTGTGAGACCTGTGGGAAGAGCCTGGCGTCGGTCCACGTCCTGGAGGTCCACAAGAGGATCCACACAGGCGAGAAGCCATTTCAGTGCCGCGTCTGCGGGAAAGCCTTCAGGCAGGTGGGAGGGCTGAACGCACACATGCTGACCCACACCGGAGAGAAGCCTTTCAGCTGCAGCCTCTGCAACAAGAGCTTCAGCACCAAAGGATACCTGGAGACCCACATCCGCTTCCACAAGAAAGAGCGAGCGTTCAGCTGCCACCTGTGCTGGAAGGCCTTCGTCACCAAGAACGACCTGAAGAAACACCTGCTGACCCACACTGGAGAGAAACCCTACAGTTGCAGGGTTTGCGGGAAGAGCTATCAGGAGAAACGCTCCAGAGACGTCCACATGAAGGTCCACCTGGACGTCCGGATCAGCAAAGAGCCAATCAGGAGGGAGGACAGTCTGCAACCAGAGTTCATACAGCTGTAGAGTTGATACAGACCAGTGTTTATACTGGTTTTACAAACCGGTTTGTTAAATTGTTGAACTGATGAACAGAAATCTACTGCGATGGTCCTTTGGTCATCATGAGGGACATAAAACTGTTTCCAAAACGAGGTCCAGAATCACAACCCAAAATTGGTCTTTAACTTTCAAATAGTGTTTGACAGTTTCACAAAGTAAAATTTTATTTTATTTTTTTAATTTTTCAATCTCCGGTACTGACATTTCTTGCAGCGGTGACATCCATGATGACGCTAAGGAAATTGCTTCACGTGCTCCAAAAAATAAGTCTGTTCCTTTTTTTTTTTTTTTTTTTTTAAAGTTTGTTTTGCCTCCAAACAAAACTATCAAGTTGTGAAATGAGACGAGTGATGTCATTGAAATCAGTTCAGCATCATAAATTTTTTTTTTTTTTTTTTTTTTTTAACAAGTCACCTTGCAACCAGAATAAATAAACTAATGTTCGTGGTTCAAACACTGAATGAGTTTCTGGGGTCCGGGAAATGTTCCAGAGAACCTTGAATGAGTTTCTGTGGTCATTGAAAGCCGAAGGGGATCCTTGAATAAATTCCCTGACCACCTGTGTATCGCGTGGTTGGTGAGTTTATACACACAAACAAAAAAAAGCCTGCTACGTCACGTGTTAGTCATGTGATAGTCCTCAAAATCACATGATTTGCAGACCAGTAAGAGTGACAGGTGAAGTTTGCTAGGTTAGGTCTTCCGCTCAAACTTTCAGAATAAAACGACAAATGTGACATTTAATAGGACCTGTGAAATATTAAAATGTTAAAAGCAAACATATTTCATAGAGAACAGCTGCTTGTTTCTGAACTTTAAATTAAATGCGATTGTAAACAAATCATTGTCTTTCTGCAGATACCGAAAATTCTCGTGGAAGGGAACAAGGTTTCAGAAACCTGACAGTTGATGTGTGATCAGAAAAGTCCGGCCTCTCTGTCCTTTTCCGCGGTGCTTTTATTGTGACGGCTTCCTGTCTGCCGCAGTCTTAGAGTATCTAACTTTACTGTTTGTGTTCGTACGGACATTAAACCTCCAGCGGCTCCGTTTTTCAGTCGGTTTTCAGTCGGTGCCAACATGTTGAAGCTCGACGCTTTGCGGGTTGTTGTGGACCAGCGGCTCCGCGCCGTCATCGACGACATTTTCCGGCGCTTTGCCAGAACGATCACCGAATACGAAGAGGAAGTTTTTCAGTTAAAACGGGAGATAGAGCGAGAGAGGAGACTGCTGGAGACTGCGGGACGACCGGAGGACAGAGCTGCAGGTCGTTGGTCATACTGCTGTTGGTTGTTGGTTTGATAAAGAAATGTCTGCTGAGTGTGTGTAGAGTTTTTTTCCCCGCCAGATGTCGCTGCTGCGGTTCAGACAAACTATTGTTAAACGGAACTGGAAACCATTAAACCAAAATTAAAGCTCAAACTAGTCTGATGTCATAAAACTACTTAAAGCCAAAAGCCTGTGAGCAGTTTCCATTAGCAGTAACTCTTGACTATTAAGCACAAAGGCATTTGTTCTTTCCTTGAATATTTACATTTTGCACTGGCGCAAAAGTATTCAGATCCTTTACTTAAGTAAAAGAACCAATAGTGTAAAACTACTCAGGTGAATTCAGAATCCTACATCAGTACAGAAGTATTGTCCGATTCAGTTATTTCAAGTATCAGCAGTAAAAGTACTGCTTGTCAGTGAAGTGTCCCCCATGTCTGATGTTTTGTTGTGACATCATATTTAACAATATGATGCATCAATGTGTAATTCACAGAGAGAGAGACAGAGAGACAAAGACACCATTCACACAGAGACAAAGACACCATTCACACAGAGACAAAGACACAATTCACACAGAGACAGAAAGACAGAGACACCATTCACACAGAGACAGAGAGAGACAAAGACACAATTCACAAAACGACAGAGACAGACACAGACACAATTCACACAGACAGACACAGAGAGACAAAGACACCATTCACACAGAGACAGAGAGAGACAAAGACACCATTCACACAGAGACAGAGAGAGACAAATACACGATTCACACAGAGAGAGACAAAGACACAATTCACACAGAGACAGAGAGACAAAGATACGATTCACACAGAGAGAGACAAATACACAATTCACACAGACAGACAGAGAGAGACAAAGACACCATTCACACAGACAGAGAGAGCAAAGACACAATTCACACAGACAGACAGAGAGAGACAAAGACACCATTCACACAGACAGAAAGGCAAAGACACAATTCACACAGACAGACAGAGAGAGGCAAAGACACCATTCACACAGAGAAAGAGACAAAGACACCATTCACACAGACAGAGAGAAAGGCAAAGACACCATTCACACAGACAGACAGAGGGAGACAAAGACACAATTCACACAGAGACAGAGAGAGACAAAGACACCATTCACACAGACAGACAGAGAGACACAAAGACACCATTCACACAGACAGAGAGACAAAGACACCATTCACACAGACAGAGAGAGAGTCAAAGACACCATTCACAAAGAGACAGAGACAAAGACACAATTCACACAGAGACAGAGACAAAGACAACATTCACACAGACAGCTAGAGAGACAAAGACACCATTCACACAGAGACAGAGACAAAGACAACATTCACACAGAGAGAGAGACAAAGACAAAATTCACACAGAGACAGAGCGAGACAAAGACACAATTCACACAGAGACAGAGACAAAGACAACATTCACACAGACACAGAGACAAAGACACCATTCACACAGAGACAGAGACAAAGACACAATTCACACAGACAGAGAGAGAGGCAAAGACACAATTCACACAGACAGACAGAGAGAGACAAAGACACCATTCACACAGACACAGAGACAAAGACACCATTCACACAGAGACAGAGACAAAGACACAATTCACACAGACACAGAGACAAAGAAACCATTCACACAGAGACAGAGACAAAGACACCACTCACACAGACAGAGAGAGAGACAAAGACACAATTCACACAGAGACAGAGCGAGACAAAGACACAATTCACACAGAGACAGAGACAAAGACAACATTCACACAGACAGAGAGAGACAAAGACACCATTCACACAGACAGAGAGAGAGACAAAGACACAATTCACACAGAGACAGAGCGAGACAA